>NC_057805.1:94999899-95258810 GCF_018294505.1 Triticum aestivum
CCCTCCCGATCAACATGACCCCCGTTTCGACCGTAGGAGGTCCGTTTCCTCCGTTTTGCGGTACACTACACCCCTCCCGATCAACAGGACCCCGTTCCGAACGTAGGAGGTCCGTTTCCTCCGTTCTGCGGTACGCCAGGCCTCGTTTCCATCGCCTGTTCCGTCCAAGCCCTCCCGATGAACATGACCACGCATTCCGTTCCGACCCAGCCGGTTGGCTCCCACGCGTTCCGTTGCCTCCCGATGAACACGACGCATTTCGTTACCTCCCGATGAACACGACGCATTCCGTTGCCTCCCCATGAACACGACACATTCCGTTGCCACCCCATGAACACGACGCATTCCATTGCCTCCCCATGAACACGACGACGACGCTGTTTCTCCGTTCCGACCCAGCCATGTACACGAGCCCTAGCCGTACATATGCGCGAGTAGGCGTTCGAGACCCAGCCCGTATGTACACATACGTGGCCGTATTTTCTTTCTTGCACCCTGGCCGCTGTACGGACGTGTACATGCTACGTGCACGCCTCTACTATGACACGTGCACGCCTCTATTACGACGTGTGCGCGCCTCTACATCGACCAGTATGTATGTACACGTTCGCGACCAGAATGACAACGCTATGTACGCTTCGACCAGGTGGGTCCCGACTGTCAGGCACTTCCTTGCATGCGAAGATGTAGCTGGTGGGTCCCAACAGTCAGGGGGGTGAATCATTTTTTTGCCCGGATGCACTTCCTTGCGTGCGAAGGTGTAGCTGGTGGGTCCCAGCAGTCGGGGGGCGAATCGTTTTTTCGGACGCACTTCCTTGCGTGCGAAGATGTAGCTGGTGGGTCCCAGCAGTCAGGGGGGCGAATCGTTTTTTTTTCGGACGCACTTCCTTGCGTGCGAAGATGTAGGTCGTGGGTCCCAACAGTCAGGGGGTGAATCATTTTTTCATAAAATACGGTGGCCCGTCCGGTGGGTCCCCGCTGTCAGGTGGAGGAATAATTATTTTGCGCGTAATAAGGAGGCACTTCCTTGCGGCTGCCGTGGACCCAGCTGTCAGCCTCTCCACGTACAGTCCACGTCCGATGGAAGTCATTCCTTGACCACGTAGACCACGCCGCGCCGAGAGCACCAGGGCGGTGGACGACGGCGAGGCCTAGGAAGGGGACGACGCGGAGCCGGGGAAGGCGCGGCAGTGGATGCACACGCGGAGAGGAGTACGAGGGTTCACTGGTTCGGCTGTGCTGCCGTCGCCGCAGAATAACAGGGGGTGTGGGTGAGTGGAGGGATGGCCTGGCCAGCGGTGGGAGTAGTAGGGGGCGGTGAGGCCTCCGCGGCAGCACAGCCGGCCACGGGAGGCAGGAGCAGGCAGCACGACCGGCGCTGCTTTGGGCGGCTAGAGCAAGAAGACCAGAGGTTGAAGAAGCACGACGGCCGTTGGATGGACATCGTATGGTCAATGCAGCTAGAATCGTTTATATTGACTAAGTTGACAAAGCCCTTGGTACGTCAACTTACTAGGCCCACAGGTCAGCTTCCGAAACGGTGCGCCCCAGATGTCAGGGGGAGGAATCATTTTTTAGGCGGGTGAAGCTAGAATATCCGACATTGAAGAAGAAGCACGGCATCCGTTGGATGGACATCCAACGGCCACTGCTGCTAGAACCGTGTGTTGACTATAAGTTGACAAAGCCTTGCATACGCGTCAACTCTGTTTTTTTAGGGGACGCGTCAACTTAGTAAGGCCAGAAGTGTGTGGCAGAGAACTTATAACCCATTTGAGATTTGTAAGAATGTGTAGCCCATTTTTGAATTCTAATGGAATTTACTACAGCCCATTTACAGTTTGTTAAAAGTACAGCCCATTTCAACCAACCGTTCAAAACAGAATTCAATAAAATTTCCCACATTTTGATGGGATCCGAAATATTTTTATCCCGAAATTTCTAGTCAGATTAAATACAATTTCAATATAAATTTATATTACGTAAAAATCCAACGAAACATTGCGCTCGCAACAATTAATGAAATTAAAATTTTCAATATCCAAAAATAATATTTTATAAAGTAATCACGTGTTTGGTGCATTTTTTATAGTTACTGCCCAGTTTTTATAATTACATCCCATTTATTATTTCTTAAAGCCCATTTTCTTATTAAGCCTAATGCATCCCTCCTAGGAAAGATTTGCAGCCCAGCGGAGCGGAGAATAACAACTTGACCTTGCCTGGGTATTCCTAAAAAAGTATAGCTGGGCTAGCCATTTTCAGCTTGAAAAAATTAATATCTGGGCTGGATATCTGGCCTGGGCTAGACGGGCCACAGCTCGCCTAGTTAATACCTCAGCGATGTTTTCGTTGTTGTTCAGAGGAGAAAAATTAATATTTGGGCTAAACATCGAAAAACTCTGCAATGCTCACACCTCAAAAATACAAATACTGCTCGAGTTGCTTGGTCCCAGCTGTCGGCCGCTTCTTGTGCAATTCTCTCGTTTATTGACTACTACATAGGTTGACAATGGTGTGGGACTGTGATGTCAGGAAACCAGGAGGAAGCAAAATAAATTATAGTTATATATATAATAAGGAGGCACTTGCGTACGTAAGGCTATGGACCTGGTGGGTCCCCATTGTCATCCTCTCCAAGTAAAGTCATCTCCTCGCCCGCGCGTGCTTTCCGCCTGAAATAGTCAGCGCCGCTCGCCCCGCTTCCCGGTGCAGGAGATTGCTCCGCCTTCAAACGACACAAGTGCCGTCCGTCCGTCCATCTGCCGCCCACATTAATGATACGCGGTTGCCGAGGCGGCTACTCTGGCGCCACACGTCCATCCCTCCGCCCGCCCACCATTGCTATATAAACTGTTGCGCCGGCCATAGCCACAGTCATCCGCATCTGTTCCCTTTCTCCTGTCCACACCACTACTGCCCACCATGGCTTCCTCGCGCTCCAGCGCTCTTCGGGACGGGCGGACGACGGACCACAAGGAGATGGCAGCCATTGCTGCCGACCCGCTGGCAGCCGGAGGACGACGGCGTCCCAATGGAGAACATGGTAGTCGACGATCCGGTGCCAACCCCCTCCTCCGCGCCATCCTCGCCGGTGCATTGCACCATGACCATTGGCGAGGCCCGTGCCCAATATATGGACAGGGTGAGGCAGATGCATGAGGAGCAGTTCCGGGAGGCGCAGGCCGACGCCGCCTACAACCACCATCTCCTCCAGGAGCACCTGCAGGTTGAGGAGAAGATCACCGCGGAGCGGGCGGAGCAGGAGACGCTGCTCGACTCGTACCACTCCGCCCGCAAGGGCCGCCTCGAGCGCTGGCGGTACCGCATGCGGGTGGCGGAGGCTGCGGCCGCCTACAAAGAGGCTAGCAAAGAGGGCGATGAAGCGGGCGAGGCGCTGTTTGGCGAGACCGAGGACGAGGCAGAGGACAATGCCGGCTCCGACGAGTCCCCGCTCTGCTGGCGTCGACGAGGCCGTGCTCCGCCGAGGCCCTGCGGCACCAACAACGAGGCAAAGGACACCGCCGGCTCCGCCCCGCAACAACGAGGCAGAGGACATCGCCGGCTCAGCCGAGGCCCCACCCTGCTAGCAACGTGGGGGAGGATTTCCACCACTCCACTGAGGCGCCGCCCGCCGGCAACGAGACAGAGGACATCGCCGGCTCCGCCGAGGCCCCGCCCCGCTGCCAACGAGGCCGCGCCACACAGAAAACGAGGAAGAGTAGAACTCGGTAGGTCGCCGCCGCTCGGGTCCAAGTAAGGCCACCGCTGCTACCCTCCGGTTGAAGCCAAGCTAGGCGGGTTGACCATTGACGGTCGGTTAGCTTCTTGGCGGCGACGTGGAGTCGGAGAGCTGGGCTGGAGAAGAACGCTGCTTCTACTTAACTGCTGGTGCAGTTGGCCGACTAACACGTGGGCCCAACAGGCCACATGTCAGTTACGCAACTGCACCTGCAGTTAAGTCACTGAAGCTTCTGTTCGGCTCAGCGGGACACAGGTGGGTAGCTTCGGTTAATTAATTATACCTCCAGAGCACACCTTTTTAGTTGAGTAATGTATGAAATGTAATGAAATCCGGCATGTTTATATGAAATCCGACCGTGTATGAATGAATTTATTTCGATTAGTTCGAATTCCTGTATCACTGGCATTGGATGAACATGCAAAACAATACGTACTAGCATTATTCCCAGGGTGATCACCTCGTTTGCAGCAGTTTCACATGTACTCCCTCCGGTCCTTTCTAGTCTGCATACAAGTTTTGTGTGCAGTCAAAGTATCTCTACTTTGACCAATCTTATACAAAAAAGTATGCACTTTCACAATGTGCGAAGTAAAAAGGAACAGAAGGAGTACAAAGAGTTTGAGCAGCTTTTTAGCGTTTCTGTACATTGCAATCAAACACACAGGTCTGGCAATTCATAGAGAACATTCAAAACAATCGATGATTATGCATCTCAGCGACTCACATGTCAGAGGCAATATTTACTTCACAACTAAAGAATAAAGAAAAAATTGATCGACGCTGCTGGCAGCAAAGGGCGTCCCATTCGAAAATATCAAACGCATGTCTTGCTAAAATCAATGAGCAAAATTTGACAAGGTTGTCCCATTCCAAAAAATCAAATGCCTATGATTATGGAATGGGCAGGGTTTGCCATCAGCTCGGGCATTGACATGGCACCTCGTGCTAAATAAACCAACTGTTCTTCTTGTGCAGTTCCACCAAAATCAACCAAATTCGCGCGTAGCTTGTATGATTTCGCCCTTATATGTTGCAACGCCTTGAAATTATCGGCACCTCCTTTCTTGTGGTGGAAATGAATGATTCGATGTATTCATGAACATTTTGTGCGGTTCCCATTGAAATCAAGCTGAGCACCCCTGTTTGCACAAATACAAAAAAGTGATTAGTATAAAGCAAACTGTACTATGAATTGACAGTTTCAACAGGCACATACATGGTCCATGTAGAGCACACTTTTAGAAAAATGGAACTCACCAGAAAGAATCCTTGAACAACATTGTACTCGCGCATCACAGCAAAAAAATGGAGATTTGTCAGTCCTTCTGAGCTGAAGTTAGTTTGGTCTTGTGGGGAGTAATGTAACCATCCTTCAACTGCTCCTTCTGATGAGAAGATAGAGAGGGCTTCTTCATCCTGGCATAATCAGGACTAGTCACTTCACGTACTCCGTATTCTTCTTCAGAGGAAGATGATCCTGTTGTGCAAAGACAAGAGGACTACTAAATGCTAGCATCCCCGTTTGCTCAAAAAAAAAGGAAAGGAAATATTTAAAACAATACAGATGAAGCACTTCTCAAGGACAATACCACTATTTCATGACAGTATCTAAACAGTACCACAACACCAATAGAGATGACAAAGCTCAATCATATGGATGAAATCAGTGGGCGAGTACCAACCTTTGTCAGGAGGCTTATTGTGTAGAGCATACAGATGAAGCACTTCTCCGGAACCATCTATTGCTATCTACGGTGGTGGCCATGCTTACCATATACTCCTCGATTAGTTTAATGTTTCCAACATCTTCTTGTGCAGTTCCACTAAAATATATGGTATCTTCAAAGAAGATCCCTGTTTGCATAAGTAGAGATAATTACATATTACATTAAGAGTGGCATCAAATCAGTGGCAAAACAATTGCTCGTTCCAGCCATAGCAATAAATTAAGATGCAAAACTATATCATTACTTGTGTTATCACAGTTCCAGTGCTTCATTACAACACCGGGAGTTGATTTTTGTTTTTCTTCCGCTTGTTCTTCCCCTTCATCACTTGGTTCAATAACAGACAAGCTTCGCCTTCAATGTAAGATTTGGCATGTCAATTAGGGAGCACAAGTATAGTACTAAACTTAATTTTCTGATGAAAGTGGCAAAATACAGGCCAGCAGTTGTGAAATATCCTTATCTTACCTCAATGGGATATTACGGTGCACATACAGATTGGAAGTCTTGTCTCCATTTGTGCAGTTCACTAAAATCAAGCAACATTATCGTACAAGTAGCACAACATATGAAAGCACACTACAGAATCATGTGAAAGAAGGCTAGTACTGACCTCTCATGATGCGGAATTCAAACAACTCACAAGAAGAAGATCTGAACCAAATTCGCCTTAACGGATAGGAAGTAAGATCTCCTCTTGTGCAGTTCCACTAAGATCAAGCAATCAAGCAACGTTGTCGGTGTGACATTTTGGTTGAACTGCACAAAACACTCTTAAAACAAAAGTGTTTTGTGCAGTGCAACAAAAGGTCACAATGGTAACGAGGTGAAGTAGATAACCCTGTTTACACAGAGGTGCAAAGGAAACAATTAGTGGTCAATAACAGTGGATGACACAGAAGCCAACAAAAAGAAGCATCTACCTTATCTAAATGGGAAAGAAAGCAAGACAGTAGCATTTCTCAAACGGTGGCATTGATTAATATTAACATAGAGGTTATATTAACAATAAAATTCGTTAAGCATGTAATTTGCTTTTAACTGTGGCATTGCATCAATTTTCCAGCGGCATTATTAGAGGGTGTTTGTTTACAGGGACATTTTGGTGTAGGGACTAAAACAACTCCGTGTCAGTCCCATCTAAACCAAACAGGAGGGACTTTTAGGGACTAAACATGGGCATTTGGGACTAAAGAAAGAAGACCCCGAGGGAGTCTTTTTGGGACTTTTTCCAACAGTTGCCCCTGCACGTATCGCACCTTGTCTCTATTAGTTCATTACTAGGGGTAACATGGTCTTTTAGCATGTCATTTAATAACCTCTAGTCCATGTTTAGTCCCTGGAACCAAGCAGGTAGGGACTAGGGAGTTTTTAACCAAACAGGGCCTTAGATTAACAACAGCTAATGAGTTGCACGGGACAGTGGACGCACCAGCACCATGTGCATCTACCGATGTACTGTGGTCATGCACAGTCTGTTGCAACAAAGAAGAAACAACCAAGGAGCATATTTGTGTTGGTCCCAGTTTTGTTATCTTTAGACACCTTTCCCTATGTGAGCGCAGCAAATCTAGTCCTGCTCAAACTCTACAGCCTTGTCCCTTCCTTTCCTTTTTGAACTAGTACTTTCGCCCCTTCCTTTCCTCTTTGAACCACGTCCTAGATTTATGCGATACAACTTTCCCACTACTTTCCCCCCATTCCTTTCCTCTTTGAACCACGTACTAGATTCATGCTATACAACTTTCCCCCTTCATTTCCTCTTTGAACCACGTCCTAGATTCATGCTATATACAACTTTTCCCACTACTTTCCCCCACTCCTTTCCTCTTAGAACCACGTCCTAGATTCATGGTATACATGCAGCTAGAGCAATGCATGCGGAGTAAGTAAATTATACCTTAAGGTTCTTGGGGCATGGTTCAGTGGGCGAGGGGATGGCGGCGAAGAAGAAGGGGTCGGAGGCCCTCCCGCGCCGCCGCTGGGTGGAAAGTGAGTAGCTGCGCCGGTAGTCCCTCGCCGACGGCGACAGAGTTAAGCCTCCTTCCCTTCCCGGCGGACGGATCCTACCGGCTCTTTGAGCAGCAGTGAGGGGAGAGAGAGGCCAACGAAGTCTTGTTTAGATCTGGAGAGGGCGAGAGAGTGTGAAGAGAGCAACTACAAGCGCTGAGGCTCCAGCGGGAGAGGGCGAGAGAGTGTGAAGAGAGCAACTACAAGCGCTGAGGCTCCAGCGTGTATATATATACTGGAGAGAGAGTGTGAAGCGTGCAAACCCTAGAAAACATTTTGACCAGTCAAAGAATCCTCCTGGCACAAATTATGCTCAAGTGTAGTTATCGAACCCGAGACCTCAAGTTTGATGAGCGAACAGGCTAACCAGCTACACAACCCTCCCGTTATGTTCAACGAGAGGGAAATAACCTTTTATACATTCCTGCATTCGTGTGACAAGCATGCCGTGTTTTTTTGTGTGTGTGGGAGTCATTGGGATTTCAATCATAATCGTGTCATGTGGCTTTGGTGGTAAGACTATCCACAGTGGTGCAGAAATAATGCAGCCTTAGTCACCTTACCTCTCTCCACGTAGTACGTTGGGTCCCACCAGTCAGAGGGTGAAACAAACAAATTAATAAGAAAAATTAAAAGCGCCAGCGGTGTATCTTACCTCACACATCTCGCTACTGCTCGGGAACACTGTCCAATTGATCCCTCTGTTCGCTCACGTACTATTTTAAGTGAATCCTTATTATAACATGCACACAAATTTTGGGCACTTGTATTCGACTTAAGTCAGTGTGCCACCGTATCTCGTATACTTACTACTCCCTCCGTCTAGGTGTAATAAGTCACGTTAGAAGGTGCAACGGGACCAAGGTGCGTGCGTGTGTGTGTGTGTGTGTGTGTGTTTAACAGCATGTGTGTGTTAGAGAGAGCGACAGATCGACCTACTCCTACAGAGAGATGTTGTGTAGTGTACGATTTTAGCCGCGAGAGTCGGTGCATCCTCTCGTTTCCGGGCGTGTCCGGTAGGGACATGCGGACAGCTGCCACGCCCGCTCCTGACCAGCCTGGCCCACCCAAAGCCCCTCCATCGCCCGCGCGCGCTTCCCGCCCGAAACGGTCAGCGCCGCTCCAAAGAATCGGTGCCGCATTCATGCCCGGGCAGAGCGGACGCGACCTCTCACTGGCGCAAGAGTGATGGTTGCTTCGTCCGTCCAACTTACTGCTGGGTCTATGTGATTTGACGGCTCATTGGTCTTTATTACTGAGGTGGTAGGACTGCTGGATGTCCCACGCTTTCGGCGAAAGGAGGTACTACTACTAGATTACAATTTTCTCCATTCTTACAGCGGAGGCGTGCAAGAGCAGTGAAAACACGCAGGCTCAGTGATTACATGGCCCACCTCACACTATCACCGTGCGACACCTAACTCTTTACATAGTACTCCCTCCGTTCCTAAATATTACTAGATGAGTCCCCGCGCGTTGCCGCGGAACAGCGGTATATCTCTCTGCGCAAAATTATCGATTTCATAGAACTAAAAAAACTCTATAACCGCATGACAAATGTGGTAGCCAAACTAAATAAACTCCCATCATCATTTAGATCATCCCACGTAAGGAAAAAAGATCAGCCAACTCCTACTGCATAATGGGATTATATTTTTCTTTTTGACATGTTAATGGGACTTAAAAGCTCACTTACATGCATGCTACCGGTGCATGCTTGCATGCAGACATGTTGATGTGATTTAAAACCCACTCACATGCATGTGCCACGGTATTTCTGCATGCTTGCATGTGGCTTAGTGCGGAGCCTCTCAACGTCTAGATCAGACGGCTATTATGGACTGATTTACTTCATCTAACGGCTACATCAATTTTGATGATGTGGCTCAAGGAGAGGATAGAGAATTCCTAGTAGTGGGGGCTAGCTATTACTAGTAGATAAGTCTTTGTAGAGATTCCACTACATACGGAACAAAATGAATGAATCTACACTTAAAATGCATCTATATACATCCGCATGTGGTTCATGGTGAAATCTCTACAAAGACTTATATTTAGGAACGGAGGAAGTACTAGTATAGTACGTACTGTAATTTATCAGCGAGATAAATTTGTACAATGCTATGAAGCTTCCAGCTTCTGTTACATGTATCTTGCGTCCAAGGTTGCCCGTTGCAACATTTCATCAAATACAAAGGAGACTAACATGCATGCTATTGCATCTCAATGATTGACAGATCATAGCAAATATGTACTCCCTCCGTTCCAAAATAAGTGTCTCAACTTTGTGCAAACTTTAGTACAAAGTTGTACTACTACTAAAGTTGACACTTATTTTGGAACAGAGGCAGCTAAAGAAAAAAACGATCCATGCAGTCCCTAGCCCTTGAACCGTGAACCCTGACCAGGCTTCAATTTGCTGGCAACGTTCGAGCTTCCTAATAAATGAAGTTTGCAACCTTTTGACCATCCGATCATTTTGTGCAGTTTCACCAAAATCGAGATGAGCATCCCTGTGGCAAAGAAATTGAAGAAGCGTGATTAGAATAAGATTACTGGGACTAGTTGATGAGACATAAACTCATCACAAATACAGTACGTAGAAGCCAGTAGAGGTATGTGCGGGGCAAAGAAGTAGAGAAATATCCACAGGGAGTGATGTGGGCAGCTGGAGCAGTGGTGCAAGCCGGCTGTAAAGGGAGTTGTACCTGAGGGACGTAGCTCAACCTTGTGGAGGGCGACGGGAGGCGGCAACTGCCCATGTCGCGGCAGTGAGCAAGGGATGAAGGCAACCTCACCGGCTTTGTGAGAGAGAAACGGCGGGGACCCCTGATCGGGACGTGCCGACAGTGGGTTTTCGCCCGTCGGCGCCGGCCACCGCATCTACACTAAGCATCCACCCTTCCCCAAGCGGACGTGATCCGCCGGGATGTTAGAGATGTGGCCATAGTCGTTTTGTGCGAGAGAGTGTGAAAGAGCAACCCCAGCAAGCAACCGTGTAGGCTGGCCCGTCCTGACTATGTATATAGTGGAGCGGTTTCCTTTTCTCTCCATATGAACCTATCATATTGCGTACGTGCCACTGAGGAAAAAAACTTTATTTATAAATGACGTGGCACCTACTACTCGTTCTCCTATAACCTTGCGCTTGGCATCTCCAAAATATTAACCTTGCGCTTGCATCTCCAAAATATTAACCTTGCCTGGCATTCCAAATATTACTTGCATGCTCTTCGCCTCTTCGGGAAGTCGAGCAATAATGGTAGTGCAGTATATATCGTTCTGGCTATATGAGACCGAATGAATTGCTGCACGTCCACCACGTGGGCGAGGGTCGAGGGGCGAGGGAGAGTGCTACATACGGAGCAAAATGAGTGAATCTACACTCTAAAATACGTCTATATACATCAGTGTTTGGAGTATGTACTAGTAGTTCATATTGAAATCTACTAAAGGACATATATATTCCAAACAATATGATATAATCTCTATAACCAAGGTAGTAGGGACGAGGAGTAAACGGAGGGAGTAGTAAATTTTTCTCCTCGTCCTGCGAGCCACCGCGCGCATGGGCGAGGGAGCGGGCGTAAGGCGGAGCAAGCTTCACCTCATCCTGCGAGCCACCGCGCCCGTGGGCGGGGGAGACGGCGTACTAAGCAAGCTTCTCCTCGTTCTGCGAGTTGACGGGACACATCAAAAGTACTCCAGTGTATAGAGCCTTGCCTCTAAGGTAGGCCCCACATGGTTTGCCTCTTTTTTTAACATAACACGTCAAGTCGCAATTTGTTTGTTCACCCGTGGTAGACGATCCTCCCTCCACCAAGTGGACAACCAGTACACGTGCCAAATTACCACGTGGGCTGCCTTTTTCGTACAGAAATGAGCTCCACCGTGTACCCGCGCGGGTGTGGTTGGGAAAGAGACGGGAGTACGTGCGCCGTGCATGCACCTCTTCTCTTCGTGCACGTCCCCCACCTACGTGGGTGTGTGTGAGAGATACAAACCGCGTTCGTGAGTGTTTTTTGTTTTGGGGTGGGGGTGGGGTGGGGGGTTGATTTCGTGAATTATTTGTGGGAATATGTGTCGATGACATCTCAAACAAAATTTTGCATGCAATGTGTGTGAAATGGAGGCCTATCCATATCATACATAGAGGGTCGGGCAATCCACGAGAAGAGAGGGAGCGGTCATAGCTATCGATAGAGTCGAAGAGAGGATCAAGTGGGTGGGTGCGAGATCGATGAAGAGAGCCATCGAAATTGTGTGTGTGTGCAAGTCAAAGATATAGGGCGACTGGCCTACCGGAACGTTAGAGGGCACATGTCAAGTTTGTGTGTGGCAGGGAGACATGACTAGAGCGCTCGATGTATCGGTGTGTGTGGGGGGAGGGGGTGGGGGGAGGGGTAGGCAGAGGCCTAACTATAGAGGTAGAACGACTCGTATATGTGTTGAGAAGGAGAGACCCAGCTATGTCTTGAGGGAGATCGGTCGACATCCATACATAACTGAAGGACGGGAAATATGATGGGACAGAGAGAGAGAGAGAGAGAGAGGGAGGGAGAGGGAGGGAGAGGGGTAGAGTGCTGGATGGGTGATGGAGTTGCTTCTCGAAGATGGTGGGAGAGGCCTACTAGACAAACTGAGGGTGGAACTGCAATGTTATCAATAAGAGTGGGGATGTGTTTCTGTGTGTGCCTGTGCGTGATAGATCTGTCGGGACGCATCCATGGATGATGAAGGGGAACCATGTGTTTGGTAAGCAAACCTAACTAGATCGGTAGATCAATTGTTGTTTGTCGGAGGAAGGGAGAGACACAACTAATGAGGTAGATCGATTGACGTGTGGGTAAAAACGAGTTATAAGGACCTAGCTAGCTATATGTATAGCGAGAGATCGGTCGGTGTACGTCCATTTGTTAGAGGCAAATAAGGCCCAGCGAGACGGATAGACAGAGAGAATGGAGCTAGGAGGTGGTGCGAGAGGCCCAACTACTAGCTAGATAGGGGGAGGAGTGTGCGGTTGTGAGATCGATGAAAAGAGGGGCGAGAGTTTACACGTGTGTCTGACCGTATGAGAGACACGAGGCAAGGACACATAAAGGAGGAGATTGAAGGTGTGTGTGTATGTTGTAGGCAGGCATCGCTGGAGAGGTTTATCGATCGGTGTGTGTCGGAAAGGAGTTGTGGAGACTCTGGGAGAACGACCTAAAGAAAAAAATGAATGTGCCCGGTGGATAGAATGCCGAGGGAGGGGAGGGCGAGGAGGGCGTGTGCATGCACGAGAGAAAGTTAGTGGTAGCTACAAAGGTTAGAGGATTGTGTGGGTGTAAGAGACTAACAAAGATCATAATTTGATATGAAAGCGGATTCATATATTTGAATAGGAGATCATAGTGTTTTAAACATTGCATGCATGAATATAGCGGTGATACACGTGCTGTGCACATGTTATACCATAATGTGATAATGCATGGCGTTTGCAACTCACAGCTAAATGCCGAACAATCTAAACCATACTATACATCAAACAATCTCACATTTTATTTGAATTTGTGATAATGTGTGGCGTTTGCAGCTTACAACTAAATATCGAACAATCTAAACAATACTATATATCGAACATTCTCACATTTTATTTGAATTTGTGGTAATGTGTGGTGTTTGCAACTCACATCTAAATACTTGTAGGCGTAGGGGGCGGGGCACCATACATAATGTGATAAACACATTATACATATGAGACATGGTTTAGATTATGAAGATCTAGCTAGAGCTAGAAATGTAATGTGATTTGAAATCAAAATAAAGTGGATTCAAAAAATCTAGTTCGAGTTCATATAGTACACATAGTTCATATGTAACTCGAGACTAATCATGTGGTGTGCTGTGAAGATAATACACAAACGATGGTTTAACTTGACAATAATGATGATTGTAGATCTTATTAAAACAGAGAAACGAATTCAAATGCTTTGACTTCACAACAATCATTACTGTAGATCTTATTCAAATAGAGAAACGAATTCAAATTTAGTTCATATTGAAGCGGTAGTATATACGTTTGGAATGCACTAAAACGTTCATTTGAGTAGTAGGTTGCATGCATTATACACGTAGCGAAATATTTTAATTGAACATAACATGAATTCAAAGTTTTGAATGACATTTGTAGTGCGCATTGATTTGGTACAGTACACGTTAGGCTTGTCCGGAAATTTCAACCCGCGCCTTGTTAGCCCGAAATATTTAAGATATATCTTTGTCTCGTTGTGCTCCGACAACTCCCTCCATCTCAACCCGCGCCTTGCTATTCCGAAATTACAACGCGCGCGAAAACTCCCACCTCCTGTGAAATCCCGACACGCGAAATGCCCGTGGTACCCCTGAACCGAAAGAACCGCCTCAAATCGGTGGGGGTACTTTCGTAACTTACCCCACATTTCGGACAAGCGCGTCTCTAAGCCATGGTTCCCCACTGCCATCCCATCCGCCCACCCATTCGTACACCGAGGCCGCGAAAACCCGCGACGAAACCCCACACCCTGCTCCGTCCGCCACCCAGCCGGAGCCTCTTCCCCGACGACGTCGTCCACAGCAACACCTCGACGTCCCTCATCCACCGTACCGGATGAGGATCCGTCGTCGATCTCATCGTCCCGCCGGTTCAGCCACCCCGTCCTCCACCTCCAAGGAGCTGCCCCGACGTTCCCCTCGTCTTTCACGCCACCTCCATTCCCACACCGCTGTCTTCACCTGCACCACCGGAAGAGCATCATCATCACCGTTACCTTGGATGAAGTTGCGGCCTAATTGGCGCCACCAAAGAGGTTGTACACTAATCGCCGCATTTTCTTCTTGATTCGATCTCACGGTGCTGCCGGCGCTCGGTCCCGAGCCGACACGGCGCGGCTCCATCCACGGCGGCATCGCCGGCCACTTCCTCCACGGTGTCGCTCCCTCGGCGGCGACGTCCACATCAGTAGGAGCTGCTGCTGCTTTAGCTCTCGCTCGCGCTGCTGCTCTGCTCTTGCTCTCGGTCCCCTGCCTGGTCTGCTCTTGCTATTGCTCTTGCTCGCGCTGCTGCTCTCGCTCTTGCTCTTGCTTGCGATGCTGCTCCGATTTAGCTACACTTCAGTCGACTGAATCGACTTTTGGGTCAGTCGATTTTCAGGGGGTGGGGGGGCTCGCCGGGGTGAAGGAAGAACCAGCCGCAGCGGGGAGGGGGGCTCACCGGAGAGGTACCCCACTATCTATCTTAGGGTTCAGGATGGGGGCGGTGGTCGCCGGCGGTGGCGGGGCGTTGGCGGGGCGGTGCCGTGGGGATCGCCGGAGAAAAATCTCGGCACGGGGGGCCTAGAGGGATGGCCGGGGCGGCGGCGGACCGGCGGTGGGGAGTGTTTTCGGGGGGGCGGGCGGCGCACCGCCGGCTGCCGGCGGCGGGGGGCTGCTGTTAGGCCGTGGTGGCTGGCGGCTCAGGGGGTGGAGGTTGAAGATGAACCGCAGGCCCTTGATTTCGTATCCAACGGCTGCAAAATCGACTGACCAGAGATGAAAAAGTCAATCGACTGACGTGTAGCCTCACCTTGCTAGTGCGTTCAGTTTCGACAGCAAAATTCAGTTTCGACAGCAAAATTCAGTTTCGACAGTTAAGTTCAGTTCGATAGTTAAGTTCATTTCGACAGTTAAGTTCAGTTTCGATAGTTAAGTTCAGAGATGAGCGGCTGATGTATTTTACATCTAGCACTTTGTGGTTATGTATTTTACGTCATGTATTGGAGATGCTATTAGAATTCCACTCAGGTTAACGTTGTTCGTTGTCTCTCTTGTCCTGCTTCAGCCTCGGCGTCGTACAACTCACCGGAGCTGCTCCAACGACGAAACCCTCCATCACAGCGGAGCAGTACCTCGGGCTCCATCTCCAGACGCCTAAGATCTTCTTCCCCTCCTCCGACAGCAAAGTCAGCCGGAGCATCCTCACCGGCCAACCCAATCACGCTGAGATCGACATGGCTTCGCCAAAGAGGTTGTACACTTGTTGCATCTCTTTTTTACTCTACATGTTATATATATTGTCCACTGAGCACACGGATTTGTTCCTTTAGTGTCTCCTTGAAAGAAAAAACGTAGGAATTTTAATTTTCACTTGTCCTCCTTTTCAAATTCCTATTCATGAAGCACAAGACTAAGAGATAGTAGCATAATAGCATTATAACCGTACATTTTCTTGTGGTTTGACTTAATCTCACCATGCTTCTTTGCATCCTGTGATCTTCCAATTGTTGTGAATCAAACACCCAGATTGGCAGAAATCCTGTGTTTTTAAATTCTCTGTTTTGCACGTGCATTCCTATCCTATTCCTGTCTATTTCCTATCCCTGCATTGTTGGAATCCTCCAATTCAAACGAGCCCTTACAGAATTACTTCTCTTACAGATAGTTGTCAAAGAAAACCTTGCGTGGTTTGTCCCGCTCCTGCTGCGCCGTCGTCCACCCCAGCTCAGCTGCTCCAACGACAGAAGGGTCCAGCACAGCAGGGATCCGGCCTCCAGACTGTCTTTCGCCGCCTCAGATCTTCTTCCCCGCCGCTGGCAGCCATGAAAACTGCATTACCATCATCAACCGAGCAGATGACCTCGAGGACTACACGGGTCCGCAAGAGAGGTCGCACTCTTTCGTGTCTGCTTACGTTATGCATCGCTTAATATTACATGCTACTTTATCGTCCTGTTCACCGATTAGACTCTGAGTCAGCTCCAAACTAATGGTCAAACTTGAGTTTTTAAATGGTTGTGGGGTACATATCGGGGCCGCTATCAATAGTATCTATCTACTATCTGGTTAATCTCCGGTGTCTACTATGAGTTTCATGTTGGGTGGGAAACAAACAGTAAAGAAGCCATTATCTGTATTTTTAACTGAAGCCATTATCTGCCTGCTATTATTGGTTTTGGGTCTATCCACAGGTTGCTACCATCACTCTGGATTTCTGCATGCACTCCTTACATAATCTCACTATGTTTTATTCCTATGCATGACAGTTATTGTAAACAATGGAACTGAACATGTAGAGCAAAAGAGACGAGCCTTGCGTGGCAATAAAATTTCATGCAGACGTCGCTCCATGGTAGGCGCAAAGGCAGCCCCCCTCCACGCATTTCGGATTGTAATCGAGAGGAAGATATCTGTTCTGAGGGGGATTCAGAAGGAGAAGACAACTCCTATTTACCCCCTGAGGTCTTCGCTCTAACTTGGCATGCTGATGTTGGTTATATCATGCATATGGTGTCTTGCATTGCTTACTTTATACATCAAATATGTCATCTGCTTAGTTTAGACATCCTTTGTGCGAATGCCATCTGTTTAGTTTATTCATCGTTTATGTGAATTATGCAACGCCATCTTGTTTAGCCAGGCATCATATATGTGAATTTTGCAATGCCATCCTGCTTAGCCAGTCATCTTATATGTAAATTATATCAGGCCATCCTTTTTTTCGTTACATATTACATTTGTCAACAATGTTAGTACATTCAACTGCTCTTCGTGTGCATCAGCCATTTGACACGGTGATGGCAAATTCTGGAGTGAAAACAAGGTCTTCAGAGCAGACTATGCTATCTGACGAAGCGCATATCTCGCTGGTTACGGATAGCTCCTCAGAGGAGGATTCAGAGACAGATGACCAGTCCTATCCCCCCCCCCCGAGGTGTATGCTCTAACTTGGCAGGGTTATGTTGCTCATATCGTGCGTATGGTGTCTCGCATTGCTATGTCATTTGATTAGTTTAGACATGCTTTGTGTGAATGCCACCTGTTCAGTGTCTAATTACCATATATGTGAATTATGCATTGCCATCTTGTTGCAAGACATTATATATGTGAATTATACAATGCTATCTTGTTGCAAAGGCATTATATATGTGAATTATGCAATGCCATGCTGTTTAGCCAATCATCATGTATGTGAATTATATCATGCTATCATTTTTTTGTATTACGTGTTCCATTTGTCGACAACGTTTGTATATTCAACTACTCTTCCTGTGCATCAGCCATTTGAAGCGGTGATGGAAGTATCTGGAGTGAAAACAAGGTATTCAGAGCAGACAATGCTACCTGCTGAAGCAGACATCTTGCTGGTTACAGAGAGCTCCTCAGAGGAGGATTCAGAGACTGATGACCAGTCCTATTTCCCCCCTGAGGTCTATGCTCAAACTTGGCAGGGTTATATTACCCATGTCATGCATGTTGTCTTGCATTGCTTAGTTTTTACATCATATATGGATTGCCATCTGCTTACTTGCTTACTATATAAATCATATATTTGAATTATATCATGCCATCATGTTTACATAGTACATACACATCATCTATCTGAATTATGGCATGGCAACCCATTTAATAAAGACATCATATAGTTATATCATCTCATCCTGTTTAGTGTTTACAGTCATCATATTTTGAATTATGGCATTCTATCCGTGAATGTATGTGAATTATGGCATGCCAACCTATTTAATAAACACATTATATAGTTATGTCATGTCATCCTGTTTACATAGTCTCATATTTTGAACTATGTCTTTCCATCTTTTTTAGTTAGCCATCATAATGTGAAATTGTGTCATGCTATCCTGTTTAGTTAGCCATCATATATGTGAAATTGTGTCATGCTATCCTGTTTGGTTAGACAACATAAATATGAATTATTTCATGCCCTCTTTTATTCCCCACTATCCATTGCACCTGTCTATCATACAATGTCTATACTTTCAATTACTTTTCTTGTTTATCAGCCATTTGAATTGGAGAGCGTGATGGCAGTATCTAAGGGAGTAACAACACGGTCTTCAGAAAAGATAGTGCTACCAGTTGATGCAGATAGAACCACGGTTGTACTTGCCCAAGGACCAGATCCACCACACATAACCCAGACTCTCGCAGATTGTACCCCTACCCAGTTGGACAGAGAACCAGCTACACCCCTTCTAACCCCAACCCCGGCAGATAGTAACCCAGTTCCAGTTGACACAGCACCGTCTCCACCACAGAGCACCCAAACACGAGCAGTTAGTAAGGGAACTGCAGTGCCCAAAGCACGAGGACCACCACTCCGAATCCCAACTCAACGCTTAAAGGAGAAGAAGATTTGTTCTCAGGTCAGGTTCTGTAGCTATGGTTCATACTCCTTTGCTCTTGCATTACTGTATTTACTCATACCAACTATTTTCAAATTTGAAGGATGGAATTGAAACTCCAATGGCGCAACAGGTATGTTTTAAACCTGTTTCTTTAACTGGTTTGCTGTTGTAACCTGCTCTATGTTGATTTCAGTTTCAATTGAATAAACAGTTATGTTCTCATGTCATGCACATTACAAGTGTTGTTATTGCTCTATAGTTACCCACACTTATATTCTGTCTATTCTGCTTTGTCTTGAACAAATATTATTTGAACTGTGTCTCTATCTTGATTTGGCAACAAAAACTAGAATGATATAGACCATAAAGTGACCATGGTACATAGATATATGTTTGTTTCATGCTGTTATCCTGTCCACTTTACTACTGAACTCATTTACCAAAATGAGTTTCATATACAACATGGTAAACATGTGATGTGTCTGCTTGTTTCTCTTTTAGAATGCGGACAAAATATTGGAGAACAGTACCGCGTTATCCAATGGTAAAGGAAGTAATGCAGATAAGGTTCAAGATAGTGAGACATCCCTGTTGGTCTCCAAGAAAGCTGATAAAAACTATCTTGACGACAGTGAGGGAACCCAAAAGTCCTGTCTTGATGTAGTGTTCGAGTTACTGGCCACTACTGCTGGCACAAGCTCTTCGAACTCGCTGCCTGAATCAGTTCGTCTTCTTGAGTCTCAACTTCAAGTTGAAAGACATCGATCAGATGTGCTGCGACAGGAAGCTGAAGGACTGAGGAAGTCCCTGCAGAATTCAGATGCATATTTTCTGGTGCAACAGCAAGCGCTGGAGGATTTAAGCGCCAAACAAGAGAAAGTTAATAAGCTTGCTAAGCATCTTGCCAGCATTATGGGTACCCAGGATATTGTTTCTTGAGATCTTCTGAAGTGGTTTCAGTTCTGGATTTGTTTTGCTGCGGCGTTTATTTGCGCTGGTCGCCAACTTTGACAACCAGTGTATATGATATGCTGCTTTGTTCCCTATATTTGCACTGGTGGCGAACTTTGATGCCCAGTGGATGTAATATGTGTAATAGCCGTGATAGCCTAGCGTTAGTTGCTTGCTTATTTATTTCCTTGTTGTCTTGTTTATTTGTTTGCTTGTAGTCATTGCAGTTCTTTTTCCGCGGTTAGCTAGTGGCTGCAATAACCTATTTTTTTAAACTAGGCCACAATAACCATGGGCTAATATTTACCGTAGTGACACTGGGCCTCCTACTGGCCGTAGAAACAGTGGGCCTTCTACGGGCCGTAGAAACAATGGGCCTTCTACGGGTCGTATCATCAATGGGCCTTATACGGGCCGTATGATCGATTGGCCAAATATGGGCCAAACAGACCGCATTATGGCCGTAAACGGGCTAGAGTTGGAATCGTCCGTTCATGGGCCGACCATAATGGGCCATCGTTAATAGGCCGTATTTGGTGATGCTATGAAAATGGCCCAACAGACTAACGGTTCACAAACGGGCCGACTGTAACGACGGGCTGAATTTAGCCCACAAGTAGAAAATGACAGTGACGGGCCGTAAGTAACCGAATGCTGCAAATGAGCCCAAGAATAAATGGGCCCTCAGAAGGCCGAAAGTTAACTTGGGCTGGAAACGGCCCAACGGAATAACGGGCCGTTAATGGGTATAAAGTGATACACTGTTCATTACGGGCCAGTTTCACCACGAGCCGTTAATGGGTGTAAAGTAATACACTGTTCATTACGGGCCAGTTTCAGCACGGGCCGCTAATGGGCCAAGAGTTACAAAGGGCCTCATATGGGCCGAAAGACATCATGGGCTATACATGGGCCAGAAGTGAAAACGGGTTGGAATCATATTGGATGGCCCAAATGACGCTACTGGGCCTAATTCGGATAGGGCGTAACGGGCCTTGGGTTAGCGGGCTGTAAATGGGCTATATGCGAACAGGCCGTTAACAGGCTTTCCATGGGCCGGCCCGCCAGCTTTTGACCAAGTCAAACGGGCCGGCCTTTTCACAGGAATGGGCCACTGTTGGGCTGTGCCACGTGTCGACATATCATAGGCGCCTTTTGTCCAATGAGTGGATGACATCTGTCCCAACGATGAGCCGACACGTGTTTCCTCTAGCCAATGATGATTTTACACGTGGAAAATCCCCATTGGTCGGGGCTGTTAACGGGTTATCGGATCCAAAACCTGACCTGATAGCTTAACGGCGTTCCGTTATGGTGGATGCCACGTGTCGGTCACCCTTGACGAAAGCACTTCTGTGACGCGCGATTTATCGTCATGGAAGTGGACACTTCCATTATGATAATTTTGGTAATGTCATGGAACACTTCTACGACAGCACAGGTATGACTATCTTGATTCTGTCATAAATTTGTCATGGATGTACATGCATGACAAAAAACGCGACCTACTGTGACAAACACGTATCATCACGGAAGTGTATTTTTTTGTAGTGTATAGAGAAACAGCAGGGAGTTGCTTTCTTAATGCGCTCTGATTCATCATGTGTGGGCACTGCGCAACGAACATTTTATTATCCAAAATCTGCTTGCTCTTCTTTAGCATGTTCCTCTTCCGTTCTTCTTTAATAAGTACTCTCTCCGTTCCTAAATACAAGTCTTTGTATAGATTCCACCATGGACTACATACGGAGCAAAATGAGTGAATCTACACTCTAAAATGTATCTGGATACATCTGTATGTGATCCATAGTGGAAATCTCTACCAAGACTTATATTTTGGAACGGAGGGAGTATGATAGTAGTACAGTATGTTCCTTGTAGTGAAGATGAGCAGGGACATTTGCAGTGTAGAGGTCTATACGGCCGGTTGGTATGGACACTTTGAACTCTTCGGGCCTCTTTGATTCGTAGGATTTTGTAAACATGGGAATAGGATTTGTAGTGGCCTGCCCACTTGAATCCTATAAGAATAGCAAGGAAATGCGAGGAGCTGTGTCGCCTTTGAGAGTTACACTGATATTAACAGTACCGCACCTTCACTTGAAGAGAGCTGGTATCCGAAGCCTTTCTAGCCGTACCGGCAATACTAGTACATATATTCCAGCAAGTTCCACTTTGCTGATTTTACTCTGATGCTTACGGTTTTCCCGTTATATCTACACTATGATCTGTGTAGCTGCTTTGTGTCGCACTAGGGCGCCCCTATATTAGAATATCCTCTGCATTACAAAGATAATCTCACAACTATTTATGTTTTCATGGTTCTCAGATATTATACGTAATTACAGTGAATATCGGAATCCGTGCATTAGAAGAATATTGTGGAACACTGCAATGACTTACAAAATTGGCACCAAGGCATTGAGTGCCATTCTGGATGCAATGAAACTCATACGCTCCCCACCTGTAGATTTTTGTTCAAAATATGATCCTAATGACTATGCTAACCTCGAGGAGTCAAAGGCAGATGGCCTGTCATGTTCACCCATCAAGGTGCCTGCTCTAATTTGGCAAGGTTTTATTGATTGCACGTATCTTGCATATGTTGTCTTGCATTTCTTCTACTTTGTTGCACCGCCATCTGCTTAGTTTACTCATCATATATGTTGAGATGCCATGCCCATCCATTATCAATACATATTCCATCTGTCATCATACCATGTTTTTCCACTCAAATGTTGTTCTTGTGCATCAAACATCAAAAAGGAAGAGGGTGATTACCGAACCTAAAGGAGCACCAGCAAAGTCCTTGAAAAACGTGGTTGTGCTGGAGAAATCAGACAGCACCCCACTTATATTGGCTGTACAACCAGTGACACAAAACGTAGGACCGACTCCAGCAGACTGTACCCATACTTCACTGGCCACACCACTAGCCGCACCACACAGGACCTGCACTCCAGCAAAAGGTATGCCGATTTCAGTTGACATAGCACCAGCCGTACCACAGAAAAATCCCAATCCAGCAAAAAGTACAGCAAGTCCACCGGCCGAAGACCTATCCCAACTGCAGAGACGGTCAATGCAGATTGGAACCCCATTCCAGTTATTCCCAGTTTAAAAGACAATGCTTTCAATGTTGTTAGGGACTACGTGCATATATTCCCATCATGGGAAGATTATAGTGAAGACAAACACCATTTTCACATCTTCTTGTCCCACTTACGTGTAAGTGCTATTATTCATGATGATTATTTTCCAGTTTTCTGCCGATTGAACACATCAATGATTTACATTACATTGTTGTAAGTAGGCGAGGGTCAATCTGGATAGTCATGATGAGCAAAGCTTGCTTGCGCTTTTCAAGGAAGCATTGCAGCAGTGTTGGTGTTACCTAAGGAAATCACACTTTGATGGCAAGTCTATAAACGAATTTCTGGTGAAGTCTCCTGTGCTAAATTTAGAAGACATTGAATGGAGAAACCTTGTTATGCACTGGTCTCGTTCTGAGGATGAGGTACGGTCTATGATATCGCATGACAATTTGAACTTCTACTTTTTCGCATGTGCCTTACGGATCTTTTTGCAGGAAATCTGCTCGAAAAAGAATTCCGGTTTGAAAAGAACGACAGGATATCGCAAATATGCTGCCCGCTGCTTTGCTCTTGTTAGTACTTGTTGTCCTGTATCACTGTACTTGCATACATACTTGGTTCATTATGTGACAGCAGTATGCATGATAGCTTGCTTATCAATTGTTCGCTCCAAATTATATGATCTGTATGAATGGTTACATTAGTGTAGAATATATCCAATGCCAATGATTTTTTTAGCTCTGCATTGTTCTTGTAAGTACCTGCTGTCCTTTATCAGTGTACTTATATTGACAGGTAGTTGTTCATCTACCATCACTCTGTAGCTTATTTTCCTTTGCCCTCCATTTTCTACACATAAGATCTATATTTACTCTTACCATAAGGTTGGATAACACCGATGGTACTGAAGAAGTTTAGCTCTGCATTGCTCTTGGCTGTACCTTTTGCATGTATCGTTGTACTTACATTTATAGCTACTTGGTTATGTAGCATCACTCTTCATCTTATCTTAAATATTCTCCATTTTTTCTTATATTGTCACATCTATATTTACTCTTAACAAAATGTAGAATAAAGGCAATGCTTATGAAGAAGATTCTGTGGTAAACTTCTTGAATTGCCCCCCATCAGCATGGACAAGGGCTTTATAGAGCCTGCCTTCACCAATAATGTAAGTTTGTCCTTCTCAAGCCTTCAAACTTTGTTGTGTATATTTGGTTAGGCATGACTGCAACCGATGTTTATTTTTGGTGTTTGCATTAAATTGCATGTTTAAAGTTTATTATGTAGTTCATAAACAAAAGTTTGTCGTTCTCAATTTAAGTTTTCAGTTGTACAACCAAGTTCCTTCTTCATATCATGTAAATTAAACTATACATAGCGAGTGATCTTCTTTTGCACTGCATATATGCTTCTGTTCTTGATCCGTAATCCAATGGTGTGGTGAACCTACCCACTACAGCACAATGTCATATTTTGCAATGTCTTAACTATGAACAATGTCATATCATTCTACCATTATTTAAACCGTCTCTTTATTTGCCAATCTGAAATGGGATAAATTGACAGCACACTAACCATTGATACTTATGAGTTCTTGATCTGTAATTGAGTGGTGTCGTGAAGCTACCAACTCCTTCACAATGTCATTTCCTGCCATGTCTTGACCTGAACAATACCATATTGTGTTAATGCAATTTTAAACTGTGTCACTTTATTCTTCAGTAAGAAATGTGATGAATTGTCAGCATTGATACTTTTATGTGCAAAACCTGTCATCTGTCTGCTTGTTTATCTTTCAGAGTGAGGAGGATATAAGTGTTAAACAAGCACAGTCTCATCAGCTTGCTCAGCTGCTTGCGCTGCAGCTCCCCAGCAGGGCTAACCTTTCTTGAACTCTATTGAAGTGTTGTCGGTTTTGTATATTATTTTGTCAGCGTGTTTAGTTGCACCGGTGGCGATCTTTGATGCCCCGTGTATGTAATCAGCTGTCTGCTTGTGCTTTATTATCATAGTGGCAAACTTTGATGCCCAGTGGATGTAATATGCCGTAATTTCTTTACTGTATAGTCTAGGTTTTTTCTTATTCACGATGCTGCAGTTATTTTACTGTATATATATCCTGTCTTCGCAGTAAACCGGCCAAACCGTAAAATTACGATACATAATCGGGCCGTCATGCAATCACGATGTATGATCCGCATCATGGGCCCCGTCATCTTGGTCCGTTAGAAGGCCTAAATGTAAACTGGCCCACTAGTAGATTCAGGCCTTTAATAGGCCGAGTAAACCGCCGGCCCTCTTTTTGTAAGAAAACTCAATGGGCTTTTAGGAGGCTGAGAAGTAGGTTGGGCCTGAAACGTGCCGAACAGCTCACGGGCCGGCAGAAGCCCGAAATGGACCCCGGCCCATGATTGTGCCAATCAAATCACGGGCTTTTACCAGGCCAAAATTGTCTCGGTCCTTGTTTGGCCCAATCAGATTATCGGCTGCGAGCAGGCCGGATGCAAACCGGGCCGTAGTTAGGCCCAACAATATGACGGGCTTTTAACAGGCCGAAATTAATATAGGGCCGAAATGTTAAACGGGCCCTTAACAGGCCGAAACTAATATCAGGCTGAATTACTAAATGGGCCTTTAGCAAGTGGGCCCAAAAGCATAGCGTCCAGTTGACAGGCCGAATCTGATATAGGCCATAATTTAGCCCAAAGCCTCTTAAAGGGCCGGACCTGATCTGGGCCGTAATTTGGCCCAGAACATGGTAGGATTTTAACGGGTCGGATCTCATATGGGCCATTGTTAGGCCTGGAACGTGGAAGGCCATTAATGGACCGGATCAAATATGGGCCGACATTTGGCCCAAAACATGGCAGCCAGTTAATGGGCCGGCCTACTAGGGTCCTCAAAATCTTGTGGGCCTACAGCTGGGCCGGCCCATTAATGTCGGCGAAATCTCGTGGGCCTTTAGCTGGGCTGGCCCATTATGGTCCACAAAAATCTTGTGGGCCTTCACCTGGGCCGGCCCATTATGGCCCGCAAAAATCTTTTGGGCCTTTAGCTGGGCCGGCCCATTATGGCCCACAAAATCTTGTGGGCCTTTAGCTGGGCCATCCCATTATGGTCCGCAAAATCTCATGGGCCTTTAGCTGGGCCGGCCCATTATGGTCCGCAAAATCTTGCGGGCCTTTAGTTGGACCGGCCCATTTAAACTTTATGGGCCACTTTTGGGCCGGTCCACGTGTCAACATATCATAGGCGCATCTCGCCCATTGGATGAGTGACACCTGTGCCAACACGGAGCTGACACGTGTTTCCGTCAGCCAATCAGAATTTTACACATGAAAAATCCCCATTGGTCCGGGCTGTTAACGGGTTATCGGATCCAAAACCGGACCTGATAGCTTAACGGCGTTCCGTTATGGTGGATGCCACGTGTCGATCAGCCTTGACGAAAGCACTTCTGTGACACGCGATTTATCGTCATGGAAGTGGACACTTCCGTGATGATAATTTTGGTAATGTCGTGGAACACTTGTATGACAGCACAGGTATGACTATCTTGATTCTGTCATAAAATTGTCATGGATGTACATGCATGACAGAAAACGTGACCTACTGTGACAAACACGTATCATCACGAAAGTATATTTTTTTGTAGTGGACCGAAACGATTCTGCATCTACTACTATTACTCCACACATCGACCGCTATCCAGCATGCATCTAGAGCATTAAGTTCATAAGAACAGAGTAACGCATTAGGCAAGATGACATGATGTTGAGGGATAAACTCAAGCAATATGATATAAACCCCATCTTTTTATCCTCGATGGCAACAATACAATACGTGCCTTGCTGCCCCTGGTGTCACTGGGAAATGACATCGCATGATTGAACCCAAAGCTAAGCACTTCTCCCATTGCAAGAAAGATCAATCTAGTAGGCCAAACCAAACTGATAATTTGAAGAGACTTGCAAAGATATTAAATCATGCATATAAGAATTCAGAGAAGAATCAAATATTGTTCATAGATAATCTTGATCATAAACCCACAATTCATCGGATCTCGACAAACACACTGCAAAAAGAATTACATCGAATATATCTCCAAGAGAATCGAGGAGAACTTTGTATTGAGATCCAAAGAGAGAGAAGAAGTCGTCTAGCTAATAACTATGGACCCGAAGGTCTGTGGTAAACTACTCACACATCATCAGAGAGGCTATGGTGTTGATGTAGAAGCCCTCCGTGATCGATTTACCCTCCGGCGGAGCGCCGGAAAAGGCCCCAAGATGGGATCTCACGGGTACAGAAGGTTGCGGCGGTGGAAATAGGGTTTAGTGGTGCTCTCCGATGTTTTCAGGGTATATGAGTATATATAGGCGAAAGAAGTAGGTCGGTGGAGCCACGAGGGGCCCACGAGGGTGGGGGAGCGCGCCCTCCTACCTCGTGGCCGCCTCGTTGCTTCCTTGACGTCCACTCCAAGTCTCCTGAATTGCGTTTGTTCCAAAAAGATCCTCGCGAAGGTTTCATTCCGTTTGGATTCCGTTTGATATTCCTTTTCTGCGGAACACTGAAATAGGCAAAAAAACAGCAATTTGTACTGGGGCTTCGGTTAATAGGTTAGTCCCCAAAAAAATATAAAAGTGCATAATAAAGCCCATTAACATTCAAAACAGGTAATATAATAGCATGGAACAATAAAAAATTATAGATACGTTGGAGACGTATCAGACCCCCCCTCCTATTGCATGTCGATGGTTAGAGGAGTGGGCGTAGGTGGCCTAGTTCGAAGGCCAGGTGGTGTTTTTCCAGAAATCGAGCGAGTTCTGTTGGAAGCACCACGTTAAGCAGGACAACAACCTCGTCTTCAAGCTTACAACTTGGGGCTTTAACGTGAACATCTACAACGCCAACTCCTCCACTGCTAAGTCCTATGCCTGCCTTTTCTTTTTCAACTAGCTAGGTAGTACTAATATTGCAAGTAGTGTTTGGTGCTAAACTATATGTTTATATCATAGAACAATGCCCCTGATGAGTTAGAGCACCTACAACTGCATACGACAAATATGACCCCTCATATGTCTGCAAACGCGTTCGGGCGCTTCCATGGAGAGGGTCTAGTCACCTCTCATTTTACGCTGCGACCGCATACCTCGAATTCATACTAACAATGCAACTCAAAAGCTACATACCACTACATAGATAAACTTAGCCTAAACTACTCATCCTAGGAGATGTAGATAACTCCATGTTGGCAATGCCGTATGGACCTGCCTCCCACAGCTCTGGCTCCTCGTCAGACTCCATGTCCGCGAAGAGTTCCTCGATCTCCGCCTGTGCCTCGCGGAGGTCGCGACGATTTTCCTCCACCTCCAAGAGGATGGGATCAAGGATGGCCTACTGCTCCGCTGCCTTCTTTGCTTGGGCGACCTCGAATTCTCCTAGTGCATGGGGCATGCCGACTCCAGCACCTGGAGGTGCCGGAAAGGCCTCGCTTTCCTCCTCCGGCTCCGCTTCCTTCATGGCCGTGTCTAGTGCCTGCTGCTCCACGTCTTCCTTCTCTTGCTCCGGCTAGTCCAGAGTTAGGCTTGCTGCAATCCGAGTGAAAAGCTTGGGCCCGGATCTCCTCAAGGAGCTCTAACAGGCGCTCTGAAGTGAGCATTGCGTAAGTGGTGAGCCGCTGTCAGGCCATGGCTACAGGCGGACGACAAGCTCCGAGTTGCAAGCGGATGGGTCGTGGCGGCACAGAGGGGAGGGAAATGGGATTATGGCTATGGTTGGGGGTCGCTGTCCGGCTTGAATAGTCAGATTTGGCCACTCCTCGGACCGTTGGGTTTCGACGAATGTCCACGTACGTCTCACACTTCAGTTCGACGTGGTGGATGTGTCAGACGCGTCTAAACCTCCCAATATCCATTTTAGATATGGTTTAAATATAAAAAGTGTCGGCCAGCCCTGTACGTATAGGACCGATACAAGGGGTGCGGCTGAGCCGAGTTTTTGAGACCGGAACATGGACCGTCTACGACGTGCACGAACGTGCCATACGAGTTCCATTTCTTTGATCCCCCGACGATGGCTCCGTGGATCGTGGATCGTGGATCTGGAATATATATTGGTGGCAGCTCGACAACTTCCAAGGCATCATGGTCAACTTGATCTCTACCTAGCTAGCTAGCGACGACACACAAGTCTGACTTGCGGAGCAATTACTGCACTCGGCAGGAACTGTCGGTGCCCAAGAGTACAAGAAACCAAAAACCCCGCAGACAGGTTTCTTGAACTCCGCCAAACATTGCATTGGCAGACGCAATGCTCATCGATCACATGCGCTCCTCTGTCTTATCCAAACTAAGAAGATTCATCAATTCATTTCCTGGTCCAATCTTAATCGTCAGAAATTGTGTACGTACCGGCCGAATAAGCTCGTCAATAGTCAAAGGATGGATGCTCTGCACAACGTGTCATCACGTGCGATGGATAATGCGTTCGCTCCTCCCCAATAGCAGTTCCAGTTCTCAACTTTCAAACAAGCAGTTCGATTTCCACGTCCACAACGCTACGGACGCGCTATAAAAGGCAACACGGCGAGGGCGCCATTCCTGCGAGCTCAGTCTTAACAAGCAGCAAGAGAGAGTGCAGTACCTGGTCTCTCTAACGACAAGCTTGTGCGCGCGGCAACGATGGCGGCTTGGGGAAGAGGCAATGCAGCTGGCAGTAAGGCGCTTGTCGCCGGCGCCGCGTTCCTGTGCATGGCCGCGGTGCTCCTGGCGGCCACCCCTGCCGCCGAGGCGGGGGCGACGACGTACCTTGTCGGCGACGCCGCCGGGTGGACGCGCAACGTCGACTACGGCGGGTGGCTGGCCGGCAAGATCTTCCGCGCCGGCGACGTGCTCGGTACGTACCTCTGTGCAATGCACGTGCGAGCGAGTAGCCTTGGACGACTTATCCCGATCTGACCATGCCGCGTGCGTATGTATGCATGCGCAGTGTTCAAGTACAACAGCACGTTCCACGACGTGGCGTGGGTGAGCAAGGGCGGGTACAAGAAGTGCGTCGTGTCGCCCAAGGGGTACGCCCCGGTGTACCGCAACGGCTACGACGCGGTCGCGCTGCCCAGGGGCACGCACTACTTCATCTGCGGCGTGCCGGGCCACTGCAGCGCCGGCATGAAGCTCGCCGTCACCGTCTACTGATGATTCGATCGTCGCCCACCTCCGGAGTGCATCGAGTGGCGTTGACTTGGTGGTCGCTTATTGTCCTGCGTCCGGCTGGCGTGTGTAATTTGTGTGTGCTTGCATTGCGATTTGTGAGTTCGGCGTATGCATCACATGGAATCAGTAAACCAGATGTTTTCTCTCGTAATACGCCGATGCTTAAACTTCTCTCGCGTGAGCTTGTCGTCTTTCAAATTTCTAAAGATACTAAGCTCACTTAAAAGGAAGCTCTTTGGTGCATCCATGATCATACCACGCCCTGTTTTCTCCTCCGGAACATGCGCGTGGTGATTAGTATTTTGGTCGCCATTTCTGCATACAAACTCCAACTTAGGCATTGTTTGTATGAAGAAATGACGACCAAAAGACTTGAATCTAAAGTTTCTATGTACCTTCTCCGATTTGGACCACAGTACAAGTTTTTATGTGCCTTCTCAAAATTAAATTTAGTATGAAAACAAATACTTGGATCCTCCTACTTAATTACATTCAATTTATTTTTGTTTTTTTGTTTTTGGTTCATTTTTTTGTTCCTCCTAAAAGATGAGTACTCGCATACTTATGCTAATAGGATAGCTAGAGAGGCTTCCACACATTTAGTGATTGACTATTTAGTGGTGGGAGAGCGGTCCTATAAAATATTATTTGGGGTTCCACCGAACAAGGAGTGAGGAGCTCTCAATATTTTTGGTGCTCGGCGCGTCCCTTTGAAATGTAATATTTTGACTAGTCTTTTCATTTTCTCCCACAATATTGAACAAGATTAGCTGCTTATGACATACTAGTCGTTTACTATCCCCTCTGTAAACTAATATCAAAGCGTTTAGATCACTAAAGTACTAGTCTAAACACTCTTATATTAGTTTACCGAGGGAGTACTATTTTACTTGTTACGATGAAAACAAAGCATGCTCAATGCTTATGGGAGAAAACAAAAATGGTCAAGTTGAATGCTAACTTTGGAACAAAGTATCATGTGACCCATGCTTTATGACTTGAGAGTTCCACCTATACTTTCTAATTTCTTAGCTAGAATATTTTTGGCTAATCTTTATACTCACTTTTTTAAAATCTAACCTAACCAAAAATAGTCTAGCATGTACGATTGAATACCTACACTTCACAATCAACACTAGTGGTGTGGACGACCCTATAATGATCTAAAGTAACAAGTATAGTAGAACTAACCCTAACTCTGTTGGGGAACGTAGCATGCAATTTCAAAAATTTCCTACGATCACGCAAGATCTATCTAGGAGATGCATAGCAACGAGAGGGGGAGAGTGTATCCACGTACCCTCGTAAACTGAAAGCGGAAGCGTTAGGTTAACGCGGTTGATGTAGTCGAACGTCTTCGCGATCCAACCTATCAAGTACCGAACGTACAGTACCTCCAAGTTCAGCACACGTTCAGCTCGATGACGTCCCTCGAACTCTTGATCCAGCAAAGTGTCGAGGGAGAGTTTCGTCAGCACGACGGCGTGGTGACGGTCATGGTGATGATCCGCGCAGGGCTTCGCCTAAGCACTACGATGATATGACCGGAGGAGTAAACTGTGGAGGGGGGAACCGCACACGGCTAAGAACAATTGATGTGCTTTGGGGTGCCCCCCTACCCCCGTATATAAAGGAGGAGGGGAGGAGGCCGCCGGCCCTAGGGGCGCACCATGGGGGGAAACCGAATAGGACTCCAAGTCCTATTCGAACCCCCTTTCTTTCTTACGGAGGGGGAAAGGGGAAGGGAGAGGGAGGAGGAGAAGGAAAGGGGGCGCTGCCCCCTCCCGTTGTCCAATTCGGACTCCCATGGGGGGGGGGGCAGCCACCCGTTGTGGGCTGCCTCCTCTCTCCCCTATGGCCCATGTAGGCCCAATACTTCCCAAGGGGGTTCCGGTAACCCCTCGGTACTCCAAAAAATACTCGAACCGCTCCGAAACCATTCCGGTGTCCGAATACCATCGTCCAATATATCAATCTTTACCTCTCGACCATTTCGAGACTCCTCGTCATGTCCCTGATCTCATCCGGGACTCCGAACAATCTTCTGTCACCAAAACACATAACTCATAATACAAATCGTCATCGAACGTTAAGAGTGCAGACCCTACAGGTTCGAGAACTATGTAGACATGACCGACACAAATCTCCGATCAATAACCAACAGCGGAACCTGGATGCTCATATTGGTTCCTACATATTCTACGAAGATCTTTATCGGTCAAACTGCAATGACAACATACGTCATTCCCTTTGTCATCGGTATGTTACATGCCCGAGATTCGATCGTCGGTATCCTCATACCTAGTTCAATCTCGTTACCGGCAAGTCTCTTTACTCGTTCCATAATGCATCATCCCGTAACTAACTCATTACTCACATTGCTTGCAAGGCTTATCGTGATGTGCATTACCGAGAGGGCCCAGAGATACATCTCCGATACTCGGAGTGACAAATCCTAATCTCGATCTATGCCAACCCAACAAACACCTTCGGAGACACCTATAGAGCATCTTTATAATCACCCAGTTACGTTGTGACGTTTGATAGCACACAAGGTGTTCCTCCGGTATTCGGGAGTTGCATAATCTCATAGTCAAAGGAATATGTATAAGTCATGAAGAAAGCAATAGCAATAAAACTTAACGATCATTATGCTAAGCTAAAGGATGAGTCGTGTCCATCACATCATTCTCCTAATGATGTGATCCCGTTCATCAAATGACAACACATGTCTATGGTCGGGAAACTTAACCATCTTTGATTAACGAGCTAGTCAAGTAGAGGCATACTAGGGACACTTTGTTTTGTCTATGTATTCACACATGTATCAAGTTTTCGGTTAATACAATTATAGCATGAATAATAAACATTTATCATGATATAAGGAAATATAAATAACAACTTTATTATTGCCTCTAGGGCATATTTCCTTCAGTCTCCCACTTGCACTAGAGTCAGTAATCTAGATTACATTGTAATCATTCTAACACGCATGGAGTCTTGGTGCTGATCATGTTTTGCTCGTGCAAGAGGCTTAGTCAACGGGTCTGCAACACTCAGATCCGTATGTATTTTGCAAATCTCTTGATGTGTTTGGTAATCTTGTGAAATCTGGATTCCTTCGCTAAGGAAATTGCTCCAGTATTGTCACAAAAGATTTTCGTTGGACCCGATGCACTAGGTATTACACCTAGATCGGATATGAACTCCTTCATCCAGACTCCTTCATTTGCTGCTTTTGAAGCAGCTATGTACTACGCTTCACACGTAGATCCCGCCACGATGCTCTGCTTGGAACTGCATCAACTGACAGCTCCACCATTCAATATAAATACATATCCGGTTTGCAGCTGAAAGGATCGATATAGTTGACTAGAGGGGGGGGGGGTGAATAGGCAACTAACAATTTTTCTTTCTTTACCAATTTAAACTTTGCATCAAAGTAGGTTGTCTAGATATGCAACTAGGTGAGCAACCTATATGATGCAACAACAATAAGCACACAAGCAAGCAAGAGAAATAGCACAAATAAGCTTGCACAAGTAAAGGCACGAGATAACCAAGAGTGGAGCCGGTGAAGACGAGGATGTGTTACCGAAGTTCCTTCCCTTTGAGAGGAAGTACGTCTCCGTTGGAGCGGTGTGGAGGCACAATGCTCCCCAAGAAGCCACTAGGGCCACCGTATTCTCCTCACGACCTCACACAATGCGAGATGTTGTGATTCCACTATTGGTGCCCTTGGAGGCGGCGACCGAACCTTTACAAACAAGGTTGGGGCAATCTCCACAACTTAATTGGAGGCTCCCAACGACACCACGAAGCTTCACCACAATGGACTATGGCTTCGCGGTGACATCAACCGTCTAGGGTGCTCAAACACCCAAGAGTAACAGGATCCGCAAGGGATTAGTGGGGGGGATCAAATTTCTCTTGGTGGAAGTGTAGATCGGGGCCTTCTCAACCACTCCCGAGCAAATCAACAAGTTTGATTGGCTAGGGAGTGAGATCAGGCGAAAATGGAGCTTGGCGCAACAATGGAGCTTAGAGTTGGAAGAGGTGGTCTACTAGAGGAAGAAGACACCCCTTTTATAGTTGAGAACAAAATCCAACTGTTATCCACCTAACCAGACCGGGACTTGCGGTACTACCGCCCCTGACAAGCGGTACTACCGCACGGCCAAACGGTACTACCGCGAGAGACCGCGGGACTACCGCTGCAATGGCAGGAGCTAGAACAAGCCTGAAGCACAGAGGCTGAGAACAGTACTTCCGCAGGCGCGGTACTACCGCTCCCCCTTGCGGTACTACCGCAAGGCAGGAATGGCCTAGCCTGGGAAGGGCGCGGATGAATAAAAATACATCCGTGCCTACTTCCGCTGAAAATCGGACGATGCAAAAATCCGACACGGTACTACAGCTGGAGGAGCGATACTACCGCGTGGCAGCTGAGCCAGGCCGCGCGCGGTACTACCGCGCACAAGGTGCGGTACTACCGTGGAGGCGCGGATGTAAAAAATTACATCCGCCCCTACTACCGCAATGCAGCGGCACTTGGCCTGGGGGCCACGGTACTACGGCTCCAGAGGAGCGGTACTACCGTGGGCTCCTATGGTACTACCGCGCCGAGGTACGGTACTACCGGAGGTGCCTGCGGTACTACCGCTCCAGGGAGCAATACTACCGCAAGCCCAATATCAGCAACCAAGACATAATGCATAGAGGATAAACAAAGGATGCTCCAAAGCGCAGGGGAAAGGTGGAGACAAGGAAGAAAATGTGTACGTGATGATTCCACCCGAACCTTTCCGACGCGGACCCCCTCTTAATAGTACGGCTTTCCTACGACTCAAATCCACCAAAAAGAAACGTAGAAAAACGCCGTCTTCAATAGTCTTCGAGGGGCACCAAACCGTCTTGTGCCTAGCGATGAAACGTCTGTGAAACTCAAGGCACACGATTAGTCCGCAAAAGCATTGTCATCAATCACCAAAACACCTTAGGGATAAATATGCCCTTACAATCTCCCCCTTTTTGGTGGATTGATGACAATACGGGATTTGCATAGTGGGAAATAAAATTGAGCAAACGCAAACCCCTCCTCTCTAAGATATAGACGGGCTCCCCCTAGATGTGTGCAATCTATTTGGGTGCTTTGGACTGCACAGCACACATAGTAGGATCAACACTCCCCCTATATTTTAGAGACAAGGCATATCTTGCAATAGAAAGACTAATAGTAGACAAGATAGCAAATAGGAGCATAACATAAGTAGCACAAACTAACACTAGACAAGATAGCAAATAGGGGCATAACATAAGTAGCACAATATATCATAAGCTTGCTAAGATAGGATAGAGTGCATATGTCTTACACCATATGAAGGATAAGTCTCAAAGGCGCAACCAAACCAAAGCAAACGAGGTTCAAACGATAAAGCAAACACACCAAACACGACACGCGACTCGCAAGCACGCAAATCCCTACACTCTCTCCCCCTTTGGCATCGAGACGCCAAAAAGGCAGAGAGGACACCTACACACAAGGGGTGGCTCAGGCAGAGAAATCGCTCCAACGCTCCCCGTCAGACTCGGTGGTGGGGACGGACTCCTCGATGTCCTCCTCAGAATCAGTCCACTTGTAGCCTTGCTTCGCCATCCATTCTGCCTCCGGGGTGATGTGCTTCTCTGACCCGCTGGATTCTGCCTCACCAAAAACCTTCATGATCCTCTTGTCGCGGCTATGAGCCTCCTTGGAGGCAACGTGAGTCCTGTACTGCCCCTTTGCCTGCATGCAGAACAGAGTCTTCATCTTGTCCTTCAGCTTCTTGGCCCATGAGGGCTCAGAGGAACGATGGGTATACCCAGCAGCACGGTCCTCAGCAACATCCTTTGCCTCAGCCTCCTCCTCATCAACAACCCTCCTAGCAGCAGACGCCTCAGCACGAGTAGTAGTGTTGGCCCACTTGGGCTTGACACGGAGAATGATGGACTCATGCCGAATCCAGTCTGGAGCAAGGAACTCATCATCAGGGAACAGCTTCTCCCAAGTCTTGGAGATCAACAGAAACAGGTACGGTCCATAGATAGGCACCTTGCGGTTGAACACCGCGAACCGAAGCTCACACCACATGATGTGTGAGACATCAAGTGGTTGAGTCCGAGACACACGTGCCTCCTCTCACAGGAGCATCATATCCACCAGATAGGCATGTACCTTGTCCTTGTCGCCAATGCGAGGAAACAGAGAGTTGCGGAAGATGCGATACATGATGTCCAAAAATGGGTTCAGCACCCACGTCGACTTGCCACTGGGAAGCACCTTCTCAACATAGTACTGCTGGAGCCTGTTCTTGCTTGCGGACTCAGGGTTGGCATGAGGGCGAACACCTAAGGGAGTGGTGAGCCCGTCATCCGGAACCTGTAGCAGATCCATGAAATCCTTCCAGGTAGCAGTCAACTGACGGCCATTGGTCATCCAAGTCATCCTCCGCTCCTCCCCAGGGTGAAAGTGAACTGAGGCAAAGAACTGACAGATAAGCTCAGGGTCATAGTCCAGATGGAAGGAGATCACATGTTCAATACCAAACTGCTCCACCAAATCCAGAGCCTCCCCAAAGTACTCACGATACTTGTCCTTCCTCATGTGATTCATGTCAATCCACTTGACATCCACGTAGGTGTTTTGCTTGGCCTTGATCACATCCAGATAAATGAGAGTCTGCTGCTTGGTCCAAAACAAGTCATTGCCTCTGAAGATAGCACGGGCATTCACATATGGGTTGATCTGCCTGCGAGGGATAAACTCAGAAAGTGGAATCTCGTCCATGCCCTTAGCAGGTTCCTTGTACTTTCTAGCTGAGGTCTTGACAGTGTGCTTGGGGCACTGGAGCCCTCTGGTGCTTCATCTTGATTACGCAGTCACTTGGAGCCTGTGTCACGACTGGGATTGGAACGGCGAGCAGGGGCACCGGAGCCACCACCTAAGACACAAAGCAAAAGCACACACAAAGAGCGAAAAGAATCAATGCAAAGACCTTAGCAAAACAAGGGAAACAAGTAGAAAGCATACGTGGTAATTGCCACAAAGAAGATTGGACAACAACGGTAGTACTGCCAGGTCGCGCGGTACTAAAATTTTAGTACCGCTCCTAGTCGCGGTAGTACCGTGTGAAGACACGGTAGTACCGGGGCTTGGAGCGGTAGTAGGATCTTAGTACCACACCACGTGCGGTAGTACCGCACCTGACGGGCGGTAGTACCGGACCCGCGGTAGTACCGCACGGCGGCAGATCCAAACCATTTTGAATCTGAGAAAGACCGCGAAAACGCGGCGGTACTACGATTGATCAAATCTACCACGGGACAACATATCAAGTATAATTTCTATGCAACACTACTCTCCTACATCCTACTCTTGCATAGATTTGGCCTAAAATCTCAAGAACACATGCATCTCCCCAAAAACCTAGAGGCAAAAGAACAAGCAAAAGAGAGAGGGAGTTGGGCAGAAACCTTGGTCCATGGCAAGAGGAAGTGGTGGGGAACGATCCCACCAGTCGGAATCCGAGGAGAGTGGCCGGAGACGGAGATCCGGCGAGGGTCTCCGGCGCCGTTCTTCAGCGAGAGAGAGAGGCGGCGGGGACGAGAGACAAATGAATGGGTATGGGCAGTTAGAACTCCCCTGCCCGAGTCATAACCCCCCACGCGCTCTCGTCAGCGCGGTAGTACCACGTTTCATCGCGGTACTACCGCTCGGGCGGAAGAGCCACACCAAAGCGGTAGTGCCGATCTCCCAGGCGGCAGTAAAAAAATTACTGCCGCGCTGGGTGCGGTAGTACCGTGCTCGCTACACGCGGTAGTACCATGGCAGGCCGCGGTAGTACCGTGATCTCAAGAAAAAGCACGTTTCAAACACAAAGAAAGAGAGGTCTTTGCATGGAAACTTCAAACAAACGAGACACCACAAGAACACGCTCAACACGAAGAGAGAGGGGCAAAAGACAACAAGACTCAACCTAGAGACACCATCTCTCTAAAGAGAGGGCGGTAGCCGAAGCCACCTATGTTTGAGTCACTTGGTATGGCACCGCGAAGAATTATCCTTGGGCCCATGACCAAAACTCGTCTTTGAAGCACAAGTACCATAAAACATGGCTAATGTGAAAGAGTTGATCAATTTATGCATAATGGGGGGAGGGAGAGTTCATTGAGAGAACAACACTCCCCCTATGTCCATGCCTACATCTAAACAAGACAACAAGTTGAGTATGGTGGGGTGTGCAAGGGTTCAAGCAACATTGCTCGAATCAATGATATTTAGCTCATGCCTTAACTCGCGAAATCTTGCTTCATCCAACGGCTTCGTGAAAATATCTGCAAGGTTATCATGAGTGTTGACGTAGTTGAGCTCGATCTCCCCTCGCCTAATGTGATCCCGGATGAAGTGATACCGAATCTCAATATGCTTCGTCTTGAAGTGTTGCACCGGGTTGAGAGAAATCTTGATGGCACTTTCATTGTCACACCAAAGAGGCACTTTGTCACAAATGACACCGTAATCCTTTAAAGTTTGCCTCATCCATAAGAGTTGTGCACAACAACTACCGGCCGCCACATACTCCGCTTCGGTGGACGAGAGAGACACACAACTTTGCTTTTTGGAAGACCAACTTACCAAAGAGCAACCAAGGAATTGGCACCCTCCGGAAGTGGACTTCCTATCCACTTTGTCTCCCGCCCAATCGGAGTCCGAATACCCTACAAGCTTGAAGTTTGCTCCTCTTGGGTACCATAAGCCAAAGTTTGGGGTATGAGCCAAATATCGAAAGATTCGCTTGACCGCCACAAAGTGGCTTTCCTTAGGTGCGGCTTGAAACCGTGCACAAATTCCCACACTCAACATGATATCCGGTCTAGATGCACAAAGGTAAAGCAAGGATCCAATCATGGAGCGATATACCTTTTGATCCACCGCTTTACCATTGGGATCGATGTCAAGTTGGCACTTGGTGGGCATTGGAGTGGAAGCCGGCTTGACATCACTTAGCTTGAATCTCTTGAGCATGTCTTGAGTGTATTTGGCTTGGTTGATGAAGGTTCCTTCTCTTCTTTGCTTCACTTCGAACCCTAGAAAGAACTTCAACTCTCCCATGGAAGACATCTTGAACTTTGAGGTCATGAGAGCGGCGAAATTCCTCATTGAAAGCTTTGTTAGGGGAACCAAAGATAATGTCATCAACATATAGTTGGCATACAAACAACTCCCCTTTGACCTTCTTAGTAAAAAGAGTGGGGTCGATTAGCCCAACTTCAAACCCACGATCTTGTAGCAACTCGGTAAGGTGGTCATACCACGCACGTGGGGCTTGTTTAAGGCCCATAGAGTGCCTTATCGAGTTGATACACATGATCGGGAAAGTAGGGATCCTCGAACCCGGGGGGTTGCTTGACATAGACCAACTCATTAATAGGACCATTAAGAAAAGCACTCTTCACATCCATTTGTTGCAACTTAAAGCTGTGATGAGAAGCATAAGCAATCAACAAACGAATGGATTCAAGGCGAGCAACGGGAGCAAAGGTTTCACCGTAGTCGATACCCTCGACTTGGGAGTAGCCTTGTGCCACCAATCTTGCCTTGTTGCGAATGATGGTCCCATGAGCATCTTGCTTGTTCTTGAATATCCACTTGGTTCCAATGACATTGTGGTTCCCCGTTGGCCTTGGCACCAATCTCCACACCTTGTTGTACTCGAAGTTGTTGAGTTCTTCATGCATGGCATTAAGCCAATCCGGATCTTCGAGTGCTTCATATACCTTTTGGGGTTCAACACAAGAGACAAACGCGTGATGTTCACAATAGTTTGCCAATTGTCTACGAGTGCTTACCCCCTTTTGAATGCTTCCAAGTACATTCTTCATGAGATGACCCTTGGTGGAGAGCTTGGAAGCAATCTTGGCGGCACGACGCTCCAATTCCTCCTCGGTGGTGAGTTGAGGAGCGGTCACTTGATCATCTTGAGCGCCGTCTTGAGCTTGTTCTTGATCTTGAACTTGCTCGGAGGAGAGAACTTGACCTTGGGCATCACTTGGTGTATCAACACCGTCTTGAGGATGATCTTGCCCTTGGTCTTGTTCATGAGGTTGAGGGCCTTCACTTTGTTCTTCGGAAGCGTGTGGGCCTTGGGTTGGTGATGGCTCCACTTGAGTGGAGCATTGTCCTTCTCCTTCGGCCACAAGGGGTTCCTCAATGGGTAGGATAAAACCAACACCCATTCTTCTTATGGCTTGGGGAGGAATTTCATCACCTACATCACAAGTGCCACTTTGCTCCACTTGGGAGCCGTTATTCTCATCAAACTCCACGTTACATGTCTCCTCAATAAGTCCCGTGGATTTATTGAGGACACGGTAAGCATGAGAGTTTGTAGCATAACCAACAAATATGCCCTCATAAGCTCTAGCCTCAAATTTAGACAACCGAACACCTTTCTTGAGAATGAAACACTTACACCCGAACACCCGAAAGTACTTGAGGTTGGGCTTGTTACCGGTGAGTATTTCATATGGAGTCTTGTTCAAGCCCTTGCGGAGGTAGAGCCGATTGGATGCATGACACGCGGTGTTGATGGCTTCGGCCCAAAAGTTGTATGGAGACTTGAACTCCGCCATCATGGTCCTTGCCGCATCCATCAACGTCCGGTTCTTCCTCTCCGCAACACCGTTTTGTTGAGGGGTGTAAGGTGCGGAATATTGATGCTTGATCCCCTCATCACTAAGAAACTCATCCAAGGTGTAGTTCTTGAACTCGGTGCCGTTGTCACTTCTTATTGTCAAGATCTTTGCATTGTGTTGACGTTGGGCTTCATTTGCAAAGTCAATGACGGTTTGTTGGGTCTCGCTCTTCCTCTTGAAGAAATACACCCAAGTGTATCTTGAATAGTCATCCACAATCACCAAGCAATACTTTCTACCCCCAAGACTATCAAAGGATGGAGGCCCAAAGAGATCCAAATGAAGGAGCTCCAAAGGCCTCTTCGAGTAAATGATAGTCGTGGGAGGGTGAGCCTTCTCATGTAGCTTTCCTTCGATACAAGCACTGCAAGCACGATCTTTAGCAAAACTAACATTCGTTAGTCCACGGACATGGTCCCCCTTGAGAAGACTTTGCAAAGATCTCATATTGACATGGGCTAAACGGCGATGCCAAAGCCATCCCACGTCAACTTTAGCCATTAGGCATGTCGCGGTCTTAGTGGGTCGCTCCGAAAAGTTAATCACATAGAGACCGTTCTCGACATGCCCAACAAAGGCTACTTTAAGAGTCTTGCTCCACAAGAGGGCCACGGTATCAATATCAAAGAAAGTGGCAAAGCCCATGATTGCAAGTTGACGAACGGAAAGTAAATTGTATGCAAGGGACTCAACAAGCATGACCTTCTCGATCGTGAGATCATGAGAAATGACAACCTTGCCGAGTCCCAATACCTTAGAAGACGAGGCATCACCCCACTCGACATTGGTGGGCATAGATGGAATCTTGTGCACGTCCACCACCAAGTCCTTGCTTCCGGTCATATGATTTGTAGCTCCACTATCGAGCAACCATGATCCCCCACCGGAAGCAAACACCTACAAGAGATCAATGCTTGGTTTTAGGTACCCATTTTGTAATGGGTCCTTTGATGTTAGTAACAAGGGTCTTAGGAACCCAAATAGACCATTCAATATACTCATGAGGAGAACCAACAAATTTGGCATAAACATGCCCATCACTAGCACGGCATAACACATAAGAAGGGTTAAAGTCGCCGGCTTTGTTGGGAGGGGTGGCATTGCCCTTCTTGACATCGCCACCCTTCGCATTGTTCTTCTTCTCCTTGGAAGCACCCTCTCCCTCCTTCACAAAAGTTTGCTTGAGAGGAGGAGGTCGTTTGGTCTTGTCATTCTTCTTCTTGTTCTTGGGCTTGGGTGCGAACCCAATCCCCTCCTTGGCCACAACTTCCTTTTGATTGCTCAAAAGGTCGTTGAGGTTCTTCTCACCTTGTATGCATGACACAAGGCCTTTCTCAAGTTGCTCCTTCAACTTAGCATTCTCCTCAACAAGATGCACATGCTCACAACAAGGGTTAGTAGCATTTGCATTATCAATTAACACCATATGAGGAAAGGTGGCTTTCTCCTTGGTTAGCTTCACTTGGAGTTGATCATGAGACTCCTTGAGGCTAGCATGAACACCCTTCAAGACTTTGTGAGCCTTGTCGAGAATGTCAAACTCCTCTTTGAGTCTAGCAAGATCAACCCCAAGCTTTGCCTTCTCGGAGTTTAGCACACGAGAAACAACAAGAGCATGATCAAGGTCTTTCTTTAACTTAGCATGATCATCGTTGTGTGACTCCTCAAGAGCCAAACGAAGACCACGCTCTTCCTCAAGAGCATTGGAAAGATCCGAAATCTCATCGGCATAGTCACGACTATGCCCCTCCATCTTAGAGATGGTATCTTCGTGAGCCTCGATCATGTCATTGGCTTCACCAAGTTGTTCCAAGAGAGCAACGAAGTGCTTCTTGGATTTACCCTTGAGTTTACCCATAAAGGTCTCAAACTCATTCTCCTCCACATTTGTTCCCTCATGTTCATCAATGCTATCCGAAGAAGGATGATTAATGATGGTAGTTTTGATGTTGGGGGTTACCTTGTTGGTGGCTTTAGCCATGAGGCACTTGGCGGTGATGTTCTCATTGGGTGAGTCGAAGAGAGACACCCGTGGAGTCGTCGCAATGGCAACGGAGGCCATGGCAACCGACTCACCATCTTCATCGTCATCATCCTCATTGTACTCTTCTTGTACCACCAATGCCTTGGGAGGAGTCTTCTTGGTGAAGTTGCTCTTGTTGGGGAACGACTTGGCCTTGTCCTTTCGGATGAGCTTGCCACCATTGTCTTCCCTCTTCTCATAAGGGCACTCCGCAACAAAGTGGCTCACATTGCCACAATTGAAGCAAGTCCTCACTCGTTGCTTGCCCTTTGCGCCACTTGAATTGTTCTTGTTGAAGTTGGGCCTTGAGTTCTTCTTGCTCCAAAATTGCCTTGAAGCAAGCGCCATGTGTTCATGATAGGCATACTTCGTATCTTCGAGGTTGCTCTCCTCTTCTTCCTCCTCATCCTCTTCCTCCATACTAACCTTGGCCTTTAGAGCAAGGTTGGGCTTCTTAACTCTTTGAGAGCGAAGTACCGCATTGTCGGCGGTCTTGTCCAAGATGCTCATAGCAACGAACTCATCCAACACTTCACTTGAGGACAAGGTGTGGAAGTCCGGCCTTTGACGAATGACGGAGGACATGGCTTTGTGGTAGGGCATCATTGCTTTGAGGAATTTGCGCTTGATCCAATTGTCATCCGTATCCTTACTTCCATGATCTCGGAGAGAGACCGCGAGTTTGGTTACCCTCCGATAAAGCTCACGAGGTTCTTCATCTTCTTTCATTGCAAACTCATCGGCTTCATCTTGCACCACTTCATAGTTGGAGCGTTGAATGCTTGCGCTTCCCCGATAGAGGGAAACCACTTGGTGCCAAGCATCTTTGGCCATGGAGTAGGGCCGGAGATGAGGAAGATCTTCGGGTGGGATTGCTTCTTGGATGATGAAGAGAGCATTCTCATTGAATTGATTGTCCACGGCTTCTCTAGGAGTGAAGTTACTTCGATCATGCGGATAGAAACCTTCTTCAATGATTCTCCAAAGGTTAGTGTTCACATGATTTAAATGACGCTTAAAACGATAGACCCAAGAATCAAATTCTACATTCTTCTCAATCTTAGGGGCCGGGCCGGCATGATTCAAATGAGTGGAAGGAAGCGGTCCACCATAGACAAGTGGAGGTTCCACATGGGCAAAGATGCCGGTGCCATTTTTACCACTAGAAGAAGGGGCTTTCTCACTAGTAGCTTCCCCCTTGTCGGAGGTAGCATCCGTCACCTTGTTGGCGGGATCACCCACTTTCAACGGTGCGGTGGAAAGTTTAAGCCCTTCTAAGAATTTATTAAACATGCTTTCGACCTCGGTCGTCATGGAGGTTTTCAATGTGTCCAACGCCACATTGAATTCCTCACGAGAGACCGCGGTTCCCCCATCTCCCGTAGAAGAGACCGGATTCGCACCGGAGTGCTCCTCCACACCTTCTACGATGTCAACCATACTCTTCGGACGGTAAAGTCCTTAATAAAGAGACGAGGCTCTGATACCAATTGAAAGGATCGATATAGTTGACTAGAGGGGGGGTGAATAGGCAACTAACAATTTTTAGCTTTTCTTTACCAATTTAAACTTTGCATCAAAGTAGGTTGTCTAGATATGCAACTAGGTGAGCAACCTATATGATGCAACAACAATAAGCACACAAGCAAGCAAGAGATATACACAAATAAGCTTGCACAAGTAAAGGCACGAGATAACCAAGAGTGGAGCCGGTGAAGACGAGGATGTGTTACCGAAGTTCCTTCCCTTTGAGGGGAAGTACGTCTCCGTTGGAGCGGTGTGGAGGCACAATGCTCCCCAAGAAGCCACTAGGGCCACCGTATTCTCCTCACGCCCTCACACAATGCAAGATTCCATGATTCCACTATTGGTGCCCTTGGAGGCGGCGACCGAACCTTTACAAACAAGGTTGGGGCAATCTCCACAACTTAATTGGAGGCTCCCAACGACACCACGAAGCTTCACCACAATGGACTATGGCTTCGCGGTGACCTCAACCGTCTAGGGTGCTCAAACACCCAAGAGTAACAAGATCCGCAAGGGATTAGTGGGGGGAATCAAATTTCTCTTGGTGGAAGTGTAGATCAGGGCCTTCTCAACCACTCCCGAGCAAATCAACAAGTTTGATTGGCTAGGGAGTGAGATCAGGCGAAAATGGAGCTTGGAGAAACAATGGAGCTTAGAGTTGGAAGAGGTGGTCTACTAGAGGAAGAAGACACCCCTTTTATAGTTGAGAACAAAATCCGACCGTTATCCACCTAACCAGCCCGCGACTTGCGGTACTACCGCCCCTGACAAACGGTACTACCGCATTGCCAAACGGTACTACCGCGAGAGACCGCGGTACTACCGCTGCAACAGCAGGAGCTAGAACAAGCCTGAAGCACAGAGGCTGAGAACGGTACTTCCGCAAGCGCGGTACTACCACTCCCCCTTGCGGTACTACCGCAAGGCAGGAATGGCCTAGCCTGGGAAGGGCGCGGATGAATAAAAATACATCTGTGGCTACTTCCGCTGAAAATCAGACGATGCAAAAATCCGACATGGTACTACAGCTGGAGGAGCGGTACTACCGCGTGGCAGCTGAGCCAGGCCGCGTGCGGTACTACCATGCACAAGGTGCGGTACACCGCGGAGGCGCGGATGTAAAAAATTACATCCGCCCCTACTACCGCAATGCAGCGGCACTTGGCCTGGGGGCCACGGTACTACGGCTCCAGAGGAGTGGTACTACCGTGGGCTCCTGCGGTACTACCGCGCCGAGGTACGGTACTACCGCAGGTGCCTGCGGTACTACCGCTCCAGGGAGCAGTACTACCGCAAGCCCAATATCAGCAACCAAAATATAATGCATAGAGGATAAATGGAGGATGCTCCAAAGCACAGGGGAAAGGTGGAGACAAGGAAGAAAATGTGTACGTGATGATTCCACCCAAACCTTTCCGACGCGGACCCCCTCTTAATAGTACGGCTTTCCTACGACTCAAATCCACCAAAAAGAAACGTAGAAAAACGCCGTCTTCAATAGTCTTCGAGGGGCACCAAACCGTCTTGTGCCTAGCGATGAAACGTGTGTGAAACTCAAGGCACACGATTAGTCCGCAAAAGCATTGTCATCAATCACCAAAACACCTTAGGGATAAATATGCCCTTACAGCGGCTTAGAGCCATCCGGATCAGTGTCAAAGCTAGCATTGGCGTAACCATTTACGACAAGCTCTTTGTCACCTCCATAAACAAGAAACATATCCTTAGTCCTTTTCAGGTATTTCAGGATGTTCTTGACCGTTGTCCAGTGATCCACTCATGGATTACTTTGATACCTCCCTCCTAAACTTATAGCAAGGCACACATCAGGTCTGGTACACAACATTGCATACATGATAGAACCTATGGCTGAGGCATAGGGAATGACTTTCATTTTCTCTCTATCTTCTGCAGTGGTCGGGCATTGAGTCTGACTCAACTTCACTCCTTGTAAAACAGGCAAGAATCCTTTCTTTGATTGATCCATTTTGAACTTCTTCAAAACTTTATCCAGGTATGTGCTTTGTGAAAGTCCAATTAAGCGTCTTGATCTATCTCTATAGATCTTGATGCCCAATATATAAGCAGCTTCACCGAGGTATTTCATTGAAAAATTCTTATTCAAGTATCCTTTTATGCTATCTAGAAATTCTGTGTTATTTCCAATCACCATATGTCATCCACATATAATATTAGAAATGCAACAGAGCTCCCACTCACTTTCTTGTAAATACAGGTTTCTCCAAAAGTCTGTATAAAACCATATGATTTGATCACACTATCAAAGCGTATATTCCAACTCCGAGATGCTTGCACCAGTCCATAAATGGATCGCTGCAGCTTGCACACTTTGTTAGCACCTTTAGGCTCGATAAAACCTTCTGGTTGCATCATATACAACTCTTCTTTAAGAAATCCATTAAGGAATGCAGTTTCCATTTGCCAAATTTCATAATCATAAAATGCGGCAATTGCTAACATGATTCAGACAAACTTAAGCATCGCTACGGGTGAGAAGGCCTCATCGTAGTCAACTCCTTGAACTTGTCGAAAACGTTTTGCAACAAGTCGAGCTTTGTAGACAGTAACATTACTATCAGCTTCAGTCTTCTTCTTTAAGATCCATTTATTCTCTATGGCTTGTCGATCATCGGGCAAGTCAACCAAAGTCCATACTTTGTTCTCATACATGGATACCATCTCAGATTTCATGGCCTCAAGCCATTTTGCGAAATCTGGGCTCATCATCGCTTCCTCATAGTTCATAGGTTCGTCATGGTCCAGTAACATGACTTCCGGAACAGGATTACCATACCACTCTGGTGCGGAACGTACTCTGGTTGACCTACGAGGTTCGGTAGTAACTTGATCTGAAGTTTTACGATGATCATCATTAACTTCCTCACTAAGTGGTGTAGGCATCACTGGAACTGATTTCTGTGATGAACTACTTTCCAACTCGAGAGAAGGTACAATTACCTCATCAAGTTCTACATTCCTCCCACTCACTTCTTTCGAGAGAAACTCCTTCTAGAAAGGATCCATTCTTAGCAACAAATATCTTGCCTTCAGATCTGTGATAGAAGGTGTACCAAACCGTTTCTTTTGGGTATCCTATGAAGACGCACTTCTCCAATTTAGGTTCGAGCTTATCAGGCTGAAGCTTTTTCACATAAGCATCGCAACCCCAAACTTTAAGAAACGACAGCTTAGGTTTCTTGCTAAACCACAGTTCATATGGTGTCGTCTCAACGGATTTAGATGGTGCCCTATTTAACGTGAATGCAGCTGTCTCTAAAGCGTAACCCCAAAATGATAGTGGTAAATCGGTAAGAGACATCATAGATCGCACCATATCTAATAAAGTACGGTTGCGCTGTTCGGACACACCATTACGCTGTGGTGTTCCAGGTGGCGTGAGTTGCGAAACTATTCCACATTGTTTCAAATGAAGACCAAACTCGTAACTCAAATATTCGCCTCCGCGATCAGATCATAGAAACTTTATTTTCTTGTTAAGATTTTTTCCACTTCACTCTGAAATTCCTTGAACTTTTCAAATGTTTCAGACTTATGTTCCATTAAGTAGATATACCCATATCTTCTCAAATCATCTGTGAAGGTCAGAAAATAACGATACCCGCCGCAAGCCTCAACACTCATCGGACCGCATACATCAGTATGTATTATTTCCAATAAGTCAGTGGCTCGCTCCATTTTTCCGGAGAACAGAGTCTTAGTCATCTTGCCCATGAGGCATGGTTCGCAAGCATCAAGTGATTCATAATCAAGTGATTCCAAAAGCCCATCTGCATGGAGTTTCTTCATGCGCTTTACACCAATATGGCCTAAACGGCAGTGCCACAAGTAAGTTGCACTATCATTATTAACTTTGCATCTTTTGTCATCAATATTATGAATATGTGTATCACTACGATCGAGATTCAACAAAAATAGACCACTCGTCGAGGGTGCATGACCATAAAAGATATTACTCATATAAATAGAACAACCGCTATTCTCTGATTTAAATGAATAAACCATCTCACATAAAACAAGATCCAGATATAATGTTCATGCTCAACGCTGGCACCAAATAACAATTATTCAGGTCTAAAACTAATCTCGAAGGTAGATGCAGAGGTAGCGTGCCGACGGCGATCACATCAACCTTGGAACCATTTCCGACGCGCATCGTCACCTCGTCCTTAGCCAATCTTCGTTTAATCTGTAGCCCCTGTTCCGAGTTGCAAATGTGAGCAACAGAACCAGTATCACATAACCGGGCGCTACTACGAGCATTAGTAAGGTACACATCAATAACATGTATATCAAATATACCTTTCACTTTGCCATCCTTCTTATCCGCCAAATACATGGGGCAGTTCCGCTTCCAGTGACCAGTCCCTTTGCAGTAGAAGCACCCAGTTTCAGGCTTAGGTCCAGATTTGGGCTTCTTCCCGGGAGCAGCAACTTGCTTGCTATTCTTCTTGAAGTTCCCCTTCTTCCCTTTGCCCTTTTTCTTGAAACTAGTGGTTTTGTTAACCATCAACACTTGATGCTCCTTCTTGATTTCTACCTCCGCGGCCTTGAGCATTGCGAAGAGCTCGGGAATCGTTTTGTTCATCCCTTGCATATTATAGTTCATCACGAAGCCTTTATAGCTTGGTGGCAGTGATTGAAGAACTCTGTCAATGACACTATCATCAGGAAGATTAACTCCCAGCTGAGTCAAGTGGTTATGGTACCCAGACATTCTGAGTATGTGTTCACTGATAGAACTATTCTCCTCCATCTTGCACCTATAGAACTTGTTGGAGACTTCATATCTCTCAACTCGGGCATTTGCTTGAAATATTAACTTCAACTCCTGGAACATCTCATATGCTCCATGACGTTCAAAACGTCTTTGAAGTCCCGATTCTAAGCCGTAAAGCATGGCACACTAAACTATCGACTAGTCATCAAATTTAGCTTGCCAGACGTTCATAATGTCTGGAGTTGCTCCTGTAGCAGGCCTTGCACCTAGCGGTGCTTCAAGGATGTAATTCTTCTGTGCAGCAATGAGGATAATCCTCAAGTTACGAACCCAGTCCGTGTAGTTGCTACCATCATATTTCAACTTAGCTTTCTCTAGGGACGCATTAAAATTCAAGGGAACGACAGCACGGGCCATCGATCTTCAACATAGATATGCAAAAACTATCAGGACTAAGTTCATGATAAATTTAAGTTGAATTAATCATATTACTTAAGAACTCCCACTTAGATAGACATCCCTCGAGTCATCTAAATGATCACGTGATCCAAATCAACTAAACCATGTCCGATCATCACGTGAGATGGAGTAGTTTTCAATGGTGAACATCTCTATGTTGATCAGATCTACTATATGATTCACGTTCGACCTTTCGGTCTCAGTGTTCTGAGGCCATGTCTGTACATGATAGACTCATCAATTTTAACCTGAGTATTCTGCACATGCAAAACTGTCTTGCATCCATTGTATGTGAACGTAGAGATTATCACACCCGATCATCACGTGGTATCTCGGCACGACGAACTGTCGCAACGGTGCATACTCAGGGAGAACACTTATACCTTGAAATTTAGTGAGGGATCATCTTATAATGCTACCGCCGTACTAAGAAAAATAAGATGCATAAAAAGATAAACATCACATGTAGTCAAAATATGTGACATGATATGGCCATCATCATCTTGTGCCTTTGATCTCCATCTCCAAAGCACCGTCATGATCTCCATCGTCACTGGCTTGACACTTTGATCTCCATTGTAGCGTCGTTGTCGTCTCGCCAACTATTGCTTCTACGACTATCGCTACCGCATAGTGATAAAGTAAAGCAATTACATGGCGATTGCATTTCATACAATAAAGCGACAACCATAAGGCTCCTGCCGGTTGCCGATAACTTTTACAAAACATGATCATCTCATACAATAACGTATATCACATCATGTCTTGACCATTTCACATCACAACATGCCCTGCAAAAACAAGTTAGATGTCCTCTACTTTGTTTTTGCAAGTTTTACGTGGCTGCTACGGGCTTCTAGCAAGAACCGTTCTTACCTACGCATCAAAACGACAACAATTTTTCGTCAAGTGTGCTGTTTTAACCTTCAACAAGGACCGGCCGTAGTGAAATTCGATTCAACTAAAGTTGGAGAAACAGACACCCGCCAAACACCTTTATGCAAAACAAGTTGCATGTCCGTCGGTGGAACCGGTTTCATGAACATGGTCACGTAAGGTTGGTCCGGGCCGCTTCATCCAACAATATCGCCGAATCAAAATAAGACGTTGGTGGTAAGCAGTATGACTATGATCGCCCAACTCTCTTCATGTTCTACTTGTGCATATCATCTACGCACAGACCTGGCTCTGATACCACTGTTGGGGAACGTAGCATGCAATTTCAAAAAAAAATCTACGATCACGCAAGATCTATCTAGGAGATGCATATCAACGAGAGGGGGAGAGTGTGTCCACGTACCCTCGTAGACCGAAAGCGGAAGCGTTAGGTTAACGCGGTTGATGTAGTTGAACGTCTTCACGATCCAACCAATCAAGTACCGAACGTACGGCACCTCCGAGTTCAGCACACGTTCAGCTCGATGACATCCCTCGAACTCTTGATCCAGCAAAGTGTCGAGGGAGAGTTTTGTCAACACGACGGCGTGGTGACGGTGATGGTGATGTGATCCGCGCAGGGCTTCGCCTAAGCACTACGACGATATGACCGGAGGAGTAAACTGTGGAGGGGGCACCGCACACGGCTAAGAACAATTGATGTGCTTTGGGGTGCCCCCTGCCCCCGTATATAAAGGAGGAGGGAAGGAGGTCGCGGCCCTAGGCGGCGCACCATGGGGGGAAACCGAATAGGACTCCATGTCCTATTCGCCCCTTCCTTTCTTACGGAGGGGGAAAGGGGAAGGGAGAATGGAGAGGGAGGAGGAGAAGGAAAGAGGGGCGCCGCCCCCTCCCATTGTCCAATTCGGACTCCCATGGGGGGCGCCACTCCTTGTGGGCTGCCTCCTCTCTCCCCTATGGCCCATGTAGGCCCAATACTTCCTCAGGTAACCCCTCGGCACTCCGAAAAATACTCGAACCACTCCGGTGTCCGAATACCATCGTCCAATATATCAATCTCTACCTCTGGACCATTTCGAGACTCCTCGTCATGTCCGTGATCTCATCCAGGACTCGGAACAATATTCGGTCACCAAAACACATAACTCATGATACAAATTGTCATCGAACGTTAAGCGTGCGGACCCTACGGGTTCGAGAACTATGTAGACATGACCGAGACACATCTCCGATCAATAACCAACAGCGGAACCTGGATGTTCATATTAGTTCCTACATATTTTACGAAGATCTTTATCGGTCAAACCGCAATGACAACATACGTCATTCCCTTTGTCATTGGTATATTACTTTCCCGAGAATCGATCGTCGGTATCCTCATACCTAGCTCAATCTCGTTAACGGCAAGTCTCTTTACTCGTTCCGTAATGCATCATCCCGTAACTACCTCATTAGTCACATTGCTTGCAAGGCTTATCATGATGTGCATTACCGAGAGGGCCCAGAGATACCTCTCCGATACTTAGAGTGACAAATCCTAATCTCGATCTATGCCACCCAACAAACACCTTCTTAGACACATGTAGAGCATCTTTATAATCACCCAGTTACGTTGTGACGTTTGATAGCTGATACGTCTCCAACGTATCTATAATTTTTGCTTGTTCCATCCTGTTATATTATCAATCTTGGATGTTTTGTAATCATTTTATATCATTTTTTGGTACTAACCAATTGACATAGTGCCAAGTGCCAATTGCTTTTTTCTGCATGTTTTTTACATTGCAGGAAATCAATATCAGACGGAGTCCAAACGCAACGAAACTTTACGGAGATTCTTTTTGGACCAGAAGGAATGTAATGGGCCCTGGTTGCACCTGGGGGTGCCCCGAGGGAGGCACAACCCACCAGGGCGCGCCAGGAGGCCTAGGTGCGCCCTGGTGGGTTGTGCCCACCTCGGGTGCCCCCGGACCGCCTCTTTGCTCTATAAATACCCCAATATTCCAGAAACCCTAAAGGCATCGACGAAATATTCATCCAGCCGCCGCAGAGTCCAGAACCACCAGATCCAATCTGGACACCATCTCGGATGGGGTTCACCACCTCCATTGGTGCCTCTCCGATGATGCGTGAGTAGTTCTTTGTAGACCTTTGGGTCCGTAGTTAGTAGCTAGATGGCTTTCTCTCTCTCGCTGATTTCTCAATACAATGGTCTCTTGGAGATCCATATGATGTAACTCTTTTGCGGTGTGTTTATTGGGATCGATGAACTTTGAGTTTATGATCAGATCTATCTTTTTATATCCATGAAAGTATTTGAGTTTCTTTGATCTCTTTTATGCATGATCTATTATAGCCTTGTATTTCTTCTCCGATATTTGGGTTTTGTTTGGCCAACTTTATCTATTTATCTTGCAATGGGAAGAGGTGCTTTCTAGTGGGTTCGATCTTACGGTGCTTGATCCTAGTGACAGAAAGGGAACCAACACGTATGTATTGTTGCTACTAAGGATAAAACGATGGGGTCTATCTCTACATAGATAGATCTTGTCTACATCATGTCATCATTCTTATTGCATTACTACATTTTTCATGAACTTAATACACTAGATGCATGCTGGATAGTGGTCGATGTGTGGAGAAATAGTAGTAGATGCAGGCAGGAGTCGGTCTACTAATCTTGGACGTGATGCCTATATAATGATCATTGCCTGGATATCGTCATGAGTATTTGAGGTTCTATCAATTGCCCAACAGTAATTTGTTCACCCACCGTTTGCTACTTTTCTCTCGAGAAGCCACTAGTGAAACCTATGGCCCCCGGGTCTCTTTCTCATATATTTGCCTTTGCGATCTACTTTTCTTGCATTTATTTTCATACCTATTAAACCAAAAATACAAAAATACCTTGCTGCAATTTATTCTTATTTATTTTATTTGGCGTTCGATCTATCAATTTACTACAAATTTATCTCACGTCCGTTTGCCTATCTTGAGGCGCCGTACCCCGGAAGGGATTGACAACCCCTTTAACACGTCGGGTTGCGAGGATTTGTTATCTGTGTGCAGGGGCTGTTTACGTTGTGTTGCTTGATTCTCCTACTGGTTCGATAACCTTAGTTTCATATCTGAGGGAAATACCTACCGCCGCTGTGCTGCATCATCCCTTCCTCTTTGGGGAAATACCGGCGTAGCTTCAAGCGACATCAAAAGGAATTTCTGGCGCCGTTGTCGGGGAGGATCTTCAACATATACCAGGTTCCTAATCACAAATCTCATCTCCTTGCAATTTACATTATATGTCATTTGCCTCTCGTTTTCCTCTCCCCCACTTCACAAAAATTTGCCGTTTTATTCGCCTCTCTTTTTCTGTCGCTGTTTTCTCGTCAGATCTATCTTTTGTTTGCAACCATGAGTGATTTTAGTATGGCACCAATAGATGATGGCCTTGCTCCTAAGATTGGACGTACATGCAATCTGGATGCTAAATTTTTTATCTTGGGGCAAGGGAACGTTATGGGAAAATAACGTATCCAAGAATTTTTCAATTGTGTTGGGAATCCAAGTCTTGATGATGCTCCTATACTTAAAACTACTAGATTTTATTGGACCCATCCTACTTTGCAAAAATAGTTTTTTGATCTTCCCATTATAAAGAATCCTAGGGCTAAAAAGTTGGCCACCCTTGTCCTTATGAATGAATTTGATTACATAATACGAGAAGCTAGGGAAATCTTTGGTTTTTATGGTATGAATCGTGAAAAACCTGTGATAGATGAAATTCTTTACAATAGTGACTGTGCTTTAAGACATTTGCTTGGGGATAACAAATCTTTGATGAAAATCTCAGAAAGGAAATCCCCGTTTTAGATATAATCCAACAGGCTTTCAATAATGTCAATTAGCATTACTCTTGGATTGTTGCGGGGAATCAAAAAGGTCATGATGAACACCAACTTAGGAACACTAAGGTTTCTATGGATAATATGTTTTATGTTGTGTTCACAAAACCCCATGATGAAAATACTTCTAAGAAAATTAAGAAGAAAGATGACAAAACTTAGATCCTTGCTTTATGCCTAGCTAAGGGCGTAAAACTATAGCGCTTGTTGGGAGGCAACCCAATTAATAAAATTTATTTTTGCTTTTTTCTTTCTGTTCTTGAGTGTTTGCACAATTATTCTACTGTTATGATTGTGTTTTTTGTGTTTTAGTTAGTGTTTGTGCCAAGTAAAGCCTTTAGGATCTTCTTGGGTGATAGTTGTCTAATCTTGCTGAAAAACAGAAACTTTTGCACTCACGAAAACAATTCTCATTTTTTACCAGAGCGTGATAAAATGCCAATTATTTTTGCAGAAGATTAATATACAAATTGCTCAGGTCGTCCTAATTTTTCAGAATTTTTGGAGTTCCAGAAGTTTCCGAAACAGTCAGATTGCTACAGATTGTTCTGTTTTGACAGATTCAGTTTTCTTTTCGTTGTGTGCTTATTTTGATGGCTCTATGGTTTTCTTTTGATGAGTTTTTGTCATAGAGAAGTTGGAATACAGTAGATATAATGCAAAAAGAAAATATGAATTGGTTTGGTACAGTACTTATAGTAGTGATTTGCTTTCTTTTACTAACGGATCTCACGAAGGTTTTGTTGAGTTTCGTGTGATTGAAGTTTTCAAGTTTTGGGTTATCTTACGATGGATGAAGGATTAAAGGATAGAAGAGCCTAAGCTTGGGGATGTCCCGGCATCCCAAGCTATTATCCAAAAAAGAGCAACCAACTAAGCTTGGGGATGCCCCCGAGTGGCATCCCCTCTTTCTTCTAACGACCATCGGTATTTTACTCGAAGCTATATTTTTATTCGTCACCTAATATGTGTTTTGCTTGGAGCGTCTTGTATGATAGGAGTCTTTGCTTGTTTTATTTTGTTTTTGAAGTCTTGATCCCTTGCTGGACACACCTATTTGAGAGAGCCAAAATTATTTCATGACTTGTTAGAATTGTTCTCTATGCTTCACTTAAATTTTTATGAGCTATGGACTTGCTCTAGTGCCCTTCACTTATATCTTTTTGAGCACGGTGTGCTTTAGTATTTTTGAAGAAATGATCTCTTGCTTCACTTAGATTTATTTGAGAGTTGTTAAATTTTCAAGAAATTCTCTCTTTCTTCACTTAAATTAATTTCAGAGAAAGAAAGAAAAATTATGCTCATGATCTTCACTTATATTTGTTTGAGCTTATGAAAAGCAACACATGAAAATTAGTCCCAAAGTGATAGATGTCCAAGAAGGATATAATAAAAACTTTCATGAAGATCATTGGACAAAATAAACTTGATTCTTAGTAATAGTTTTGAGATATGATGATGTGATATGTGAGTTATGTTGATGAGTAATTATGCTTTAGTAAGAATATTGGTGTTAAGGTTTGTGATTCCCTATGCAAGCACAAAAGTAAATAGTCATGCAATGAAATTATATCCTACTTATGGTGCATTATTCAGTGTTATTTATGCTTAATGCTTGCTTATGAGATTACTCGTTTCTTGGTTGGTCGCTTCTCAATCTTTTGCTAGCCTTCATTTTGCACTAAGTATGATCTCTACTTGTGCATCCAAAAATCTTTAAACCAGTTTTGCCACATGAGTCCACTATATCTACCTACATGCGGTATTCTTTTGCCGTTCTAAGCAAATTTGTATGTGCCACCTCTAAATTTCAAAATAATCTTCTCTTTGGTGTGTTTGTTTCGCTCGCACAGCGGTGAGGGGTGGCTAATATTTTCCCTGCTAGATGTGTTAATCTCAAGATGAGTGTTTATTCACTTGTCATTGCACGAGAGTAAGGCAAAGGTATTAGGGATGCCCAATCCCGAAATGAAAAATGAATTTACTTTATGTTGTCAAATAATAAATTCCTTGGAAAGTGTTGGTATGGAGGGCAACCGTGGATAAGGCTAGCCATGGAAAGTGAAAGTATGGTTGAAAAAGGAATAAACTTTATTTTCTGTTTGGGAACCGTCTATGATATATCTAGCATGGAAAGTGTTGGGAACTCTAAGTCGTTTTCGTTGGTGGGATGGATACAATTCCCAAAATGTTTTTATCTCTAAGTTTTTTGCTTTGAGCTCTAGCACCTCTACAAATCCCTACTTCCCTCCGCAAAGGGCCTTTCTTTTACCTTATGCAATTTTTATTTTTGAACTTGAGTCTCCATCTTCTCTTACAAAAGTACCAACTAAGAGGCAATATGATCGTACTTAAGTATTGGGTGTAACTAATATGCGAGTGTGTTTCATGAATGGATCAATGGTTGAGCATGATGGGCTAGGGATAACTTATTTTAGCGTTGATATTTTGAAAGACATGGTTGCTTGTTGATATGCTTGAGTATTTAAATTATCATGTCAAAACTAGAGTATTGCTTTGAACAATATAAAAGTCCTAATGTCCATGCTATAAAGAAAAGAATATGATATGACATGATAGGCTGCATTCCACATCAAAAATTCTGTTTTTATCACTTCCCTACTCGAGGATGAGTAGGAGTTAAGGTTGGGGATGCTGATACGTCTCCAACATATCTATAATTTTTGCTTGTTCCATGTTGTTATATTAACAATCTTGGATGTTTTACAATCATTTTATAGTCATTTTATATCATTTTTTGGTACTAACCTATTGACATAGTGCCAAGTGCCAGTTGCTGTTTTCTGCATGTTTTTTACATCACCGGAAATCAATAACAGACGGAGTCCAAACGCAACGAAACTTTACGGAGATTTTTATTGGACCAGAAGGAACATAATGGGCCCTGGCTGCGCCTGGGGGGTGCCCCGAGGGAGGCACAACCCACCAGGGTGCGCCAGGAGGCTCAGGAGCGCCCTGGTGGGTTGTGCCCACCTCGGGTGCCCCCTGGATCGCCTCTTTCTATATAAATACCTCAATATTCCAGAAACCCTAAAGGCATCGACGAAATATTCATCCAGCCGCCGCAGAGTCCAGAACCACCAGATCCAATCTAGACACCATCTCGGATGGGGTTCACCACCTCCATTGGTGCCTCTCCGATGGTGTGTGAGTAGTTCTTTGTAGACCTTCGGGTCCATAGTTAGTAGCTAGATGGCTTTATCTCTCTAGCTGATTTCTCAATACGATGGTCTCTTGGAGATCCATATGATGTAACTCTCTTGCGGTGTGTTTGTTGGGATCGATGAACTTTGAGTTTATGATCAAATCTATCTTTTTATATCCATGAAAGTTATTTGAGTTTCTTTGATCTCTTTTATGCATGATCTCTTATAGTCTCGTATTTCTTCTCCGATATTTGGGTTTTGTTTTGCCAACTTGATCTATTTACCTTGCAATGGGAAGAGGTGCTTTGTAGTGGGTTCGATCTTACGGTGATTGATCCCAGTGACAAAAAGGGAACCGACACGTATGTATCGTTGCTACTAAGGATAAAACGATGGGGTCTATCTCTACATAGATAGATCTTGTCAACATCATGTCATCGTTCTTATCGCATTACTCCATTTTCCCATGAACTTAATACACTAGATGCATGCTGGATAGTGGTCGATGTGTGGAGTAATAGTAGTAGATGCAGGCAGGAGTCGGTCTACTAATCTTGGACGTGATGCCTATATAATGATCATTTCCTGGATATCGTCATGAGTATTTGAGGTTCTATCAATTGCCCAATAGTAATTTGTTCACCCCCGTTTGCTATTTTTCTCGAGAGAAGCCACTAGTGAAACCTACGGCCCCCGGGTCTCTTTCTCATATATTTGCCTTTGCGATCTACTTTTTCCTTGCATTTATTTTTAGATCTATTAAACCAAAAATACAAAGACACCTTGCTGCAATTTATTCTTATTTATTTTATTTGGCATTCGATCTATCAATTTACTACAAATTTATCTCACGTCCGTTTGCCTATCTTCAGGAGGCGTACCCCGGAAGGGATTGACAACCCCTTTAACACGTCGGGTTGCGAGGATTTGTTATTTGTGTGCAGGGGCTGTTTACGTTGTGTTGCTTGATTCTCCTACTGGTTCGATAACCTTGGTTCCATATCTGAGGGAAATACCTACCGCCGCTGTGCTGCATCATCCCTTCCTATTTGGGGAAATACTGACGTAGCTTCAAGCGACATCAATAGCACACATGGTGTTCCTCCAGTATTTGGGAGTTGCATAATCTCATAGTCAAAGGAATATGTATAAGTCATGAAGAAAGTAATAGCAATAAAACTTAACAATCATTATGCTAAGCTAACGGATGAGTCTTGTCCATCACATCATTCTCCTAATGATGTGATCCCGTTCATCAAATGACAACACATGTCTATGGTCAGGAAACTTAACCATCTTTGATTAACGAGTTAGTCAAGTTGAGGCATACTAGGGACACTTTGTTTTGTCTATGTATTCACACATGTATCAAGTTTTCGGTTAATACAATTCTAGCATATAATAAACATTTATCATGATATAAGGAAATATAAATAACAAATTTATTATTGCCTCTAGGGCATATTTCCTTCAGTCTCCCACTTGCACTAGAGTCAATAATCTAGATTACATTGTAATGATTCTAACACCCATGGAGTGTTGGTGCTGATCATGTTTTGCTCGTGGAAGAGGCTTAGTCAACGGGTCTGCAACATTCATATTCGTATGTATTTTGCAAATCTCTATGTCTCCCTCCTTGACTTGATCGCGGGTGGAGTTGAAGCGTCTCTTGATGTGTTTGGTTCTCTTGTGAAATCTATATTCCTTCGCTAAGGAAATTGGTCCAGTATTGTCACAAAAGATTTTCATTGGACCCGATGCACTAGGTATTACACCTAGATCGGATATGAACTCCTTCATCCAGACTCCTTCATTTGCTGCTTTCGAAGCAGCTATGTACTCCGCTTCACATGTAGATCCCGCCACGACGCTCTGTTTGGAACTGCACCAACTGAATGCTCCACCATTCAATATAAATATGTATCTGGTTTGCGACTTAGAGTCATCCGATCAGTGTCAAAACTAGCACCGACGTAACCATTTACGACAAGCTCTTTGTCACCTCCATAAACGAGAAACATATCCTTGGTCCTTTTCAGGTACTTCAGGATGACTGATCCATTTTGAGGTATTTCAGGATGTTCTAGACTGCTGTCCAGTGACCCACTCCTGGATTACTTTGGTACCTCCCTGTTAAACTTATAGCAAGGCACACATCAGGTCTGGTACACAACATTGCATACATGATAGAACCTATGGCTTAGGCATAGGGAATGACTTTCATTTTCTCTCTATCTTCTGCAGTGGTCGGGCATTGAGTCTGACTCAACTTCACACCTTGTAACATAGGCAACAACCCTTTCTTTGACTGATCCATTTTGAACTTCTTCAAAACTTTATCAAGGTATGTGCTTTGTGAAAGTCCAATTAAGCGTCTTGATCTATCTCTCTAGATTTTGATGCCTAATATATAAGCAGCTTCACCGAGGTCTTTCATTGAAAAATTCTTATTCAAGTATCCTTTTATGCTATCCAGAAATTCTGTATTATTTCCAATCAACAATATGTCATCCACATATAATATTAGAAATGCTACAAAGCTCCCACTCACTTTCTTCTAAATACATGCTTCTCCAAAAGTCTGTATAAAACCATATGCTTTGATCACACTATCAAAGCGTATATTCCAACTCCGAGATGCTTGCACTAGTCCATAAATGGATCGCTGGAGCTTGCACACTTTGTTAGCACCTTTAGGCTCGACAAAACCTTCTGGTTGCATCATATATAACCCTTCTTTAAGAAATCCATTAAGGAATGCAGTTTTGACATCCATTTGCCAAATTTCATAATCATAAAATGCGGAAATTGCTAACATGATTCGGACATACTTTAGCATCGCTATGAGTGAGAAGGTCTCATCGTAGTCAACTCCTTGAACTTGTCGAAAACCTTTCACAACAAGTCGAGCTTTGTAGACAGTAACATTACCGTCAGTGTCAGTCATCTTCTTGAAGATCCATTTATTCTCTATGGCTTGCCGATCATCGGGCAAGTCAACCAAAGTCCATACTTTGTTCTCATACATGGATCCCATCTCAGGTTTCATGGCCTCAAGCCATTTTGCGGAATCTGGGCTCATCATCGCCTCATAGTTCATAGGTTCGTCATGGTCTAGTAACATGACTTCCAGAACAGGATTACCGTACCACTCTGGTGCGGAACGTACTCTGGTTGCACTACTAGGGAAAACCTTATACACAGAATCTTAGCAGCAGCACGGTTTAAAAACAAACGCTACTGCTAATTAGCAGTAGCGTGCTTGAGGAAACCGCGCTACTAATAACTCGGTAGCAGTAGCGCTCTAGGTGAAACAAGCGCTACTACTATAATTGCGACGGCGTTGCCTCCAGGCTAGATATAGTAGTAGTGCCCTTCCCTGGATGCGCTACTGCTAAAGTACTTAGTAGCAGCGTTTTTCTTCAAAACTCGATGCTGCTAAGTATTGCACCTAATTAAGTTTAGTCCCATACTGCTAAGCGAACAAGGTGTTTACCACCTTAAATATGTTACTTCTCAAACTATCTCGAGCACTTGGTCTTCATTGAACTATATGTGTAGGATTTGTGGCTGCAATATGAATCTCACCTGTACCTATACAGGTACAGTGAGGATTCATGTTGACTATTTAGATTCTACACAAAAAGATCAATTATGACCAATGTATATTTTTGATGTGTGCTTAGACTTAGCAGTAGCGTTTTTCTCTAAAACGCGTTGTAGCTAATTTAGCTATAGCGCGTTTCCTAAAGTGCGCTACTGCTAGTTCGACTTAACCACCCGCCGGCTCAAAATTTCACTAAGTCCTGCTTCCCCCCTCTCTCCCCCCTTGTTTCCCTAACTCCTCTGTCGCCGCCGCCCAAGCCTGAGCCTGCCCTCACCGCCGCCACCCGAGGCCGCCCTCGACCTCACCGCCGCCGCCCGCCGCCGCTCTCGACCTCGCCGTCGCCGCCCTCGACCTCACCGCCGCCGCCCGAGCCCGCCCAGGACCGCCGCCTCCCGATCCCGAGCCCGCCCTCGCCGCCCCTACCTCTCCATCGCTGAGCACCTCCCCGCCACCGTCTCTCCCCTCTCTATAAGCCCCCCACCCCTCCCCCACCCCCTCTCTCTCTGCTTAGTTAGTAGATGTTTGTTAGTAGTAGTAGATGTAAATTTAGGGTTCATAGATAATGATTTTTAGTAGTAGTAGATGTTAATTAGTAGTAGTGATGGTACTAGTTAACTAGGGTAGTATGGTTAATAGTAGATGTTTTTTACTATTGTATAATGTAGTTTTTTTACTGTTTTTAGTAAGTGCTTAAAATAATTAGTAAGTAAATTAATAAACTAGTTGAACTAGTTTAGTTTTAGTTGAACTAGTTTAGTAAGTAAATTAATAAACTAGTTGAACTAGTTGAATTAATAGAACTAATGTATTTTTAGTAAGAAAATTAATATAACTAGTTGAACTACTTTATTTTTAGAAAGAACTAGTTTTTTTCTATTTATAGTAAGTTTATATTTAGTAAGAACTAGTTGAATTAATAAAACTAGTTGAACATGTCATATTTGTTGTTATTTTTTTAGTTTAAGCAATTATTCGGGATGTATTAGTGATAACTTATAGGGTTTTTGCTTTTGCAGAAATTAAGGAGCCCCTCCATCATCCCCGCCGTCGTCCCCGTCACCGACCCCCTCTGACCTCGAGGTGAGACCAGCCAAATCTCCATGCCAAACATGTATATCTTGTGTTGCTCAAATAGGATATGTGGTTGCCCAAGTGGCCGGTCATGTTCAGGTTACACCTCCGAGTGGCCTATGTTTTGCCGGAGTGTTGATTAATTTCCGTTCCGGCAAATTTTAGGCGCTCGATATGTCCTTTTTTAGCAAAGGTCATGCCGGATTTTTTTTGTGAATTCTGGCATGACTTGTGCTAGAATATGTAGGAAATATCGAGTGGCCTGGATTTTCTCGAAAAATAATGATCTAATTTAGGTTTTTTAGTACATATATTTAATTGTACAAGTTTAATCTCTGAATTATGAACGTAGGAAATGTCGTACTCGGACGACGAAAGTCTCCCGGGGGAGTGCAGCTGGTGCCACGACGATCGAGGTCTGTGCGACAGCCCTCACCTGGACGAAGATCGGCGCTTCAACATTATGCTCGAGGAGACCTTCGATGTTGAAATGGTACGCAATGACGACAAGTGTTTTTTTCGTAATTAAGCACGACTTCAACTATTTCAACATCTAATTTTCATCTTTTACAATTCGACTAGCTTATCCCATGCCATGCAAGACGCTATGTCTTGGAGAGGATGGGTTTTGAAGACCATGAAAATTTTGAAACAAAGAAAATACACCTAAGGACCCATCATGATATGGATTTTGAAGTAAATCTGTACAATTCTCAGAGCGTAACCCATTTTGGTTGCCAAAATTGGGAAGCACTTTGCAAAATGTATGGTTTTTATGAGGGTATGATTGTCACCATGGATCTTGGTGATCCTGACATCGAGCAAGACAATATGGACATTTGGGTCCTTGTTGATACGCTTCCGATTCTACCGCTATGTGAGTTTCTCAAACATAGTTATTAACTAATTTATATTGTTTATTTCAAAATAGTTGACACTTATTTCCATTGACAGCTTATTTTGATTCTTCAAAGAATGTGCGGAAGATGGTAGACAAAACCCACTACACCGATGGCTCCGAATTAACTTATAAGGAGAAAAATCATCTGATCGCATTTTGTACTTATCTTGAGAATTACAATACCTATTATCGAACTCCTCCAAATTATGGTGAATACGTGCCACTAGTGCACGTGTTGAACCACGGTAACTTCTATGGAGATACCCTGGTAAGATTTTTTACTATTACGACATCCGTGCATCTTTTGCATACTTCTAAAACTAGTACATCATTGCTAACTACGAAGTTATTACTATGTTTCTCAACAAAAAATCCCGATGGATTGTGTGCCTCATCTGATGTATCAGAATGGTCGCCTTGAAGTTCTGAACATACAGCCAGGTCATCCTACGGATCTCACCTGTGCATATCGGATTTCTAAAACCGGTGAACACATGCTAATCAAAGAATGGAAAAAATGTTTGGACATTCGTAAGGAGGTTCTTGGAAGCAACATTAAGCGAAAGGCAAGAATTGGAGACAGGATAATCTCCATTCTCCATAATGGCGAGTCAGGGGCTATCTTGTTTTTTGCTATTTTACCTTAGAGAATATAGTAGGTCCTAAGAGAATGTAGTAGGTCCTATGAGGTACAATATGTTTATTATGTGGTACAATGTGTTAGAGTTGATGATGAGGAGTAGTTGTGATTATGACTAGTGACCAATTTGCTATGTGATGTCTCATTGATGAAAACGATGATCATGAGGAGATGTTATATGACAATGATGTATTATGATGATAAGTTGTTAATTATATGATGATGATGATATTTATTATATCATTGGGTGAAAGAACCGCGGATTAGTTTCAAGTGGATGTCCATCCACTTGAAACTAGTCCACGGTTCTTTCACCCCGTGATGTAATAACTCATTATGATGTAAAAACAATCTCTAAATTCCTGTTGTATGAAAACTTGTATAAAGGTGTATGAATACAACATGAAATAAAAAGAAATAAAATACGAAATGATAGTAGTTGCGCGGGCAGGGAGAAGCGCTACTAGTAATTACCAGTAGCGCTCTTCTGAGAAAGTGCTACTACTAAGTCGATATAGCAGTAGTGTGGGTTAACGCACGCTACTGCTAACCTTTAGCTATAGCGCCGTACCAGTAGCGCTATCGCCCGCGCTACTGATAGGCCTAAAACCCGCGCTGCTGCTAGGCTTTTTCCTAGTAGTGTTGACCTACGAGGTTCGGTAGTAACTTGATCTGAAGTTTTATGATCATCATCAATAACTTCCTCACTAACTGGTGTAGGCATTACTGGAACTGATTTCTGTGATGAACTACTTTCCAACTCGAGAGAAGGTACAATTACCTCATTAAGTTCTACTTTCCTCCCACTCACTTCTTTCGAGAGAAACTCCTTCTCTAGAAAGGATCCATTCTTAGCAACAAATATCTTGCCTTCGGATCTGTGATAGAAGGTGTACCCAACAATTTCTTTGGGGTATCCTATGAAGACGCACTTCTCCGATTTGGGTTCGAGCTTATCAGGCTGAAGCTTTTTCACATAAGCATCGCAACCCAAAACTTTAAGAAATGACATCTTAGGTTTCTTGCTAAACCACAGTTCAGATGATGTCGTCTTAACGGATTTAGATGGTGCCCTATTTAACATGAATGCAACTGTCTCTAAAGCGTAACCCCAAAACGATAGTGGTAAATCAGTAAGAGATATCATAGATGGCACCATATCTAATAAAGTACGGTTACGCCGTTCGGACACACCATTACGCTGTGGTGTTCCAGGTGGCGTGAGTTGCGAAACTATTCCACATTGTTTCAAATGAAGACCAAACTCGTAACTCATATTCTCCTCCGCGATCAGATCATAGAAACTTTATTTTCTTGTTACGATGATTTTCCACTTCACTTTGAAATTCCTTGAACTTTTCAAATGTTTCAGACTTATGTTTCATTAAGTAGATATACCCATATCTACTCAAATCAGCTGTGAAGGTCAGAAAATAACGATACCCACCGCGAGCCTCAACACTCATCGGACCGCATACATCGGTATGTATTATTTCCAATAAGTCAGTGGCTCGCTCCATTGTTCCGGAGAACGGAGTCTTTGTCATCTTGCCCATGAGGCATGGTTCGCAAGCATCAAGTGATTCCAAAAGCCCATCTGCATGGAGTTTCTTCATGTGCTTTACACCAATATGACCTAAACGGCAGTGCCACAAGTAAGATGCACTATCATTATTAACTTTGCATCTTTTGTCATCAATATTATGAATATGTGTATCACTACGATCGAGATTCAACAAAAATAGACCACTCGTCAAGGGTGCATGACCATAAAAGATATTACTCAGATAAATAGAACAACCATTATTCTCTGATTTAAATGAATAACTGTCTCACGTCAACAAGATCCAGATATAATGTTCATGCTCAACGCTGGCACCAAATAACAATTATTTAGGTCTAAAACTAATCCTGAAGGTAGATATAGAGGTAGCGTGCCGATGGTGATCACATCGACCTTGGAACCATTTCCGAGGCGCATAGTCACCTCGTCCTTAGCCAATCTTCGTTTAATCCGTAGCCCCTTTTTCGAGTTGTAAATGTGAGCAACCGAACCAGTATCAAATAACCAGGCGCTACTACGAGCATTAGTAAGCACTACTAGGGAAAACCTTATACACAACATCTTAGCAGTAGCGCTGGATAAAATCGTGCGCTACTGCTACTTAGTACTAGCGCGTGTAAATAAACCGCGCTACTGCTATCATTTTAGCAGTAGCACATACTAGCAAAACGCGCTGCTGCTAAGTTTGAACTGGGCGCACATGGCTAGCCCCACCTAGCAGTAGCGCGTATCCGTACCCAGCGCTACTGCTATGCTCCGTAGCAGTAGCGCTTTTCACAAACCCGCGCTACTACTAACCTTACCTTATCCTCCCCACGCGGCCGACCCTCTCACTAACTCTCCCTCTCAGTCACTCTCGCCCGCGCCGATACCTGTCGTCCGCCGCCGCTGCCGCGCTGCTCCTCCACCGAGGTACTTCCTCCATCCCTCCTCCTCCCTCCTCCTCTGGTAGCCCCCTCCTCCCTCCTCCTCCGGCCGCCCCCTCGTCCCTCCTTCCTCCTTCGCCGGCAGCCCTCCTCCCAACGCCCCCTCCCTGCTCCTCCTCCGGCCGCCCCCTCCCCCTCCTCTCTCCTCCCTCCTCCCACCGCTCCTCCCTCCCTCCTCCCTCCGCTCCTCCCTCCCTCCTCCTTCCTCCTCCGATCCCACCAGCCTCCTCCCCCTCCTCCTCTCTCTGGCCTCCCTCCTCCTCCTCCCTTCTCCCACCCCTCCTCCCTCCATCTCTATTTTTTTCTGTTTTTTACTGTAGTTTTTTACTAGTGTATAATGTAGTTTTCTTACTGTTTTTAGTAAGCGTTTAACAGAATTAATAAGAAAATTAATAGAACTAGTTGAACTAGTTTATTTTTAGTAAGAACTAGTTGAATTAAAAGAACTAGTGTATTTTTAGTAAGAAAATTAATAGAACGTTTATTTTTAGTAAGAACTAGTTTATTTATATTTATAGTAAGTGTTTAGTTGAATTAATAGAACTAGTTTATTTTTAGTAAGAAAATTTATCTTTAGTTGTTATTTTTTAGTTAAAGCAATTATTCCCACATCGACATCGACGATGCCTATCCCGCATCCTTGTCGTCGACTCGGCGGAGGACACCTGCTTGATCAGAGGGGCCATGTCCGGGACTGGGCTCTGCCGGGCTGGTACTGGGAGGTGCTACCTATCGGGGGGCGCAGCTTGGTGAGAAGCCAGCCCGTCGTTGACCCGAACCTTCTTTGGTGGCGGTCGCGTGGGACAGTGATGATGCAGAGGCCTGAGGACCCCGCAGAGGTGGTATGTCACCGTGTCAGCGAGGAGGACGAGCACGTCCGTCGCTACATGGTTGCGTCGGAGGGCAGGTTCTCCAATACCTGGCAGGTTCTTCAGGGATCTCACTAGAGCCATGATCCTGTGATGGTTCCTTCTCTTTGGGTGTCCACTACTCGCGCCGATACCCATTGTTCACTAGGGTTTTAGTTGTATTACTGATGTTATATGTACGATACTATTCAAGATGTATTAGTGATAATATTCGATGATGTACGGACACAAGAGATGATTTAGTTTTGCCTATTGAATGCATGCTAATTTGTATACTTATTTATTTTACGATTTGGTTTTGCTTATTGAATGCATGCTATTTTGAATGCTCAAATTGGACCCCACTATGCAAGGCGTATGCATTTGATTAGTTGATAGCGTATAGGGTTTTTGTTTTTTTGTAGAAATCTAGGAGCCCCTCCATCATCCCCGATGTCGTCCCCGTCACCGACCCCCTCCGACCTCGAGGAGAGACCAGCCAAATCTCCATGTCAATATGAGTCCTATAAGATATTTTGAAATTTTTTTGCTCATATTTTCAACTATTGAAATGCAATGACCATCAAGTTTGAATGCTCATATGATGTAGATAAAAACATGTATATCTTGTGTTGCTCAAATAGGATATGTGCTTGCCCAAGTGGCCGGTCATGTTTGTAGGTTACACCTCCGAGTGGCCTATGTTTTGCCGGAGTGTTGATTAATTTCTGTTCTGGCAAATTTCAGGCGCTCGGTATGTCCTTTTTTAGCAAAGGTAATGCCGGATTTTTCCGTGAATTTTGGCATGACTTGTGCTAGAATATGTAGGAAATATCGAGTGGCCTGGATTTTCTAGTAAGATAATGAAATGATATTTCAGGTTGACTTTAAGTCTGTCGAGGCTCCACCATATATGAGAGGACAAAGAATCCCGACTGTTGTCGTGAGGGTCGTTTCTCCTTCTTCTCCTTGTGCTAGACCTTTGTTATGCACTAGGGGAAGGAGGAGTAACGACCATCACCGACGGTCGCAAATGTCAGAGAGGAATCAGTGAGGGAGAGTCTCCACCATATATGAGAGGACGAAGAATCCCGACTGTTGTCGTGGGGGTCGCTTCTCCTTTGTTCCCACGTGCTAGACATTATGGTGTAATGCACTCGGGGACGAAGGGAGGAGCGACCATCACCGACGGTCGAATATATACACCACGTGAGCTGAGAGTTTTCAAGGAAAGACTCGGCAGACCGATAGTCAACCCATGATGAATAATAATGATCTAATTTAGTTTTTGTAGTACATATATTTAATTGTACAAGTTTAATCTTTGAATTATGAACATAGGAAATGTCGTCATCGGACGACGAAAGTCTCCCAGGGGAGTGCGAATGGTGCAATGATGACCAAGGTCTGTGTGACAGGCCTCACTTGGACGAAGATCGGCGCTTCAGCATTAAGCTCCAGGAGACCTTCGATGTTGAAATGGTACGCAACGACGACAAGTGTTTTTTTCGTAATTAAGCACGACTTCAACTATTTCAAAATGTAATTTTCATCTTTTACAATTCGACTAGCTTATCCCATGCCATGCAAGACGCTATGTCTTGGAGAGGATGGGTTTTGAAGACCATGAAAGTTTCGAAACAAAGAAAATTTACCTAAGAACCCATCATGGTATGGATTTTGAAGTAAATATGTACAATTCTGAGAGCGTAACCATTTTGGTTGCACAAATTGGGAAGCACTTTGCAAGATGTATGGTTTTTATGAGGGTAAGCTTTTCACCATGCATCTTGGTGATCCTGACATCGACCAAGACAATATGGACATTTGGGTCCTTGTTGACACGCTTCCAATTCTACCACTATGTGAGCTTCTCAAACATAGTTATTAACTAATTTATATTGTTTATTTCAAAATAGTTGACAACTTATTTCCATCGTCAGCTTATTTTCATTCTTCAAACAATGTGCGGAAGATGGTAGACAGAACCTACTACACCGATGGCTCAGAATTAACTTATCAGGAGAAAAATCATCTCATCGCATTTTGTACTGATCTTGAGAATTACAATATCTATTATCAAACTCCTCCACATTATGGTCAATACGTGCCACCAGTGCACGTGTTGAACTACGGTAACATCCATGGAGATGCCATGGTAAGATTTTTTACTATTACGACATCCGTGCATGTTTTGCATAAATTCTTCTAAAACTGAACTACATTGCTAACTACGAAGTTATTACTATGTTTTTCAACAGAAAACCCCGAAGGGTTGTGTGCCTCATCTGATGTTTCAGAATGGCCGCCTTGATGTTTTGAACATACGGCCAGGTCATCCTACGAATCACACCTTTCCATATCGGATTTCTAAAACCGGTGAAGACATGAAAATCAAAGAATGGAAAAAATGTATGGACAGTCGTAAGGAGGTACTTGGAAGCAACATTGTGCGAAAGGCAAGAATTGGAAACAGGATAATCTCCATTCTCCATAATGGAGAGTCAGGGCCTATCTTGTTTTATGCTATTTTACCTAAGAGAAGGTAGTAGGTCCTATGAGAGAGAAGTAGGTCCTAAATACAATGTGTTATTATGTCGTACAATGTGTTAGAGTTGATGATGACGAGGAGGAGTTGTCATTATGACTAGTGACCAACTTGCTATATGATGTCTCATTGATGAAAATGATGATCATGAGGAGGTGTTATATGACAATGATGTATTATGATGATAAGTTGTTAATGATACGATAATGATGATATTTATTATATCATTGGGTGAAAGAACCGCGGATTAGTTTCAAGTGGATGTCCATCCACTTGAAACTAGTCCACAGTTCTTTCACCCAGTGATGTAATAACTCATTATGATGTAAAAACAATCTCTAAATTGTTGTTGTATGAAAACTTGTATAAAGGTGTATGAATACAACATGAAATAAAAAAGAAATATAATACGGAATAGTAGTAGTAGCGCGGGCTGCGAGAGGCGCTACTAGTAGTTACTAGTAGCGCCCTTTCAGGGAAGCGCTACTACTAAGTGGATATAGCGGTAGCGCGGTTAAGCCCATGCTACTGCTAAGCTTTAGCTGTAGCGACTTACTAGTAGCGCTGCTACACGCACTACTGGTAGGCCTAAAACCCGCGCTACTGCTAGGCTTTTCCGTAGTAGTGAAGGTACACATCAATAACATGTATAGCAAATATACCTTTCACTTTGCCATCCTTCTTATCCGCCAAATACTTGGGGCAGCTCCGCTTCCAGTGACCATTCCCTTTGCAGTAGAAGAACCCAGTTTCAGGCTTAGGTCCAGATTTGGGCTTCTTCCCGGGAGCAGCAACTTGCTTGCTATTCTTCTAGAAGTTCCCCTTCTTCCCTTTGCCCTTTTTCTTGAAACTAGTGGTTTTGTTAACCATCAACACTTGATGCTCCTTCTTTCTACCTCCGCAGCCTTGAGCATTGCGAAGAGCTCAGGAATCGTTTTGTTCATCCCTTGCATATTATAGTTCATCACGAAGCCTTTATAGCTTGGTGGCAGTGATTGAAGAACTCTGTCAATGACACTATCATCAGGAAGATTAACTCCCAGCTGAGTCAAGTGGTTATGGTACCCAGACATTCTGAGTATGTGTTCACTGACAGAAGTATTCTCCTCCATCTTGCAGCTATAGAACTTGTTGGAGACTTCATATCTCTCAAATCGGGCATTTGCTTGAAATATTAACTTCAACTCCTGGAACATCTCATATGCTCCATGACGTTCAAAACGTCTTTGAAGTCCGGATTCTAAGTCGTAAAGCATGGCACACTGAACTATTGAGTAGTCATCGGATTTAGCTTGCTAGACATTCATAACATCCGAAGTTGCTCCTGCAGCAGGCCTTGCACCTAGCGGTGCTTCAAGGACGTAATTCTTCTGTGCAGCAATGAGGATAATCATCAAGTTACGGACCCAGTCCATGTAGTTGCTACCATCATCTTTCAACTTAGCTTTCTCGAGGAACGCATTAAAATTCAAGGGAACGGTAGCACGGGCCATTGATCTACAACATAGATATGCAAAAACTATCAAGACTAAGTTCATGATAAATTTAAGTTCAATTAATCATATTACTTAAGAACTCCCACTTAGATAGACATCCCTCGAGTCATCTAAATGATCACGTGATCCAAATCAACTAAACCATGTCCGATCATCCACTACTGCAGGATGCTGCTAACGCAACACTACGATCAGAGACCCTTCGACAAAACTGTGTGCAATGTCATAATCGCAAACGGTAGTGTAAAAAACGTCAAAAAAGGTGCAAAACGTTTGCGATGACGGATGCATCAAACACGGTTCAGATTTTAGTTGCGTGTGTGAAGTAGGGCATACGGTTGATCCAGACGAACTGTTTGCAATTTGACAGAACAACAGAAACGGGCGGCCATATCAATGCTTGTGCGATATACAGCATACGGTTCGCTCGGATGAGTTGTTTGCTATTAGGGAAAGCAGCATAAACGGTCAGCCAGATCAAGGTGTGTGTGATATACGGCATACGGTTCAATCGAGTGAACTATTTTCGATTAGGGAAGAGAACATAAACGGTTCAACTTAATGTGTGTGATATGCGGCAAAAAGGCCCGGGGATTAATTCAAGAACAAGTACACAGAGGTTAATTTGACATACATGACTTGTAAGTTTCACAGAAACCATATCACTTTTCTTTGAAAAACATTTAATTGCGTTGAATGTATATAATGCTCCGTCCTATTAGTTGAATTAACCTCGAGGTACATGTTTTGGAAACATGTCGTACAGTAACGGGGTAGACCTTCATTCAAGCCAATCAACATGTGTTCAAAAAAAAATTATCAAAAAGTAACGAGATAGACCTTCTTCAAGCCAATCAACATGTGTACAAAAAACAAAAAACGCAAAAAATTACAAAACAAGGACCTCGAGGTTAATTCAACTAATATGATGGAGCAATATATACATTCAACGCAATTAAATGTTTATAGTGACCCATCACATCAGTTAATTTAACATCGAGGCCACTTCCCATCCGGTCACCCATCTGATGACTACTCCAGCCTCATCACACTTAACTTGGGAGTTCTGTTAGATGAGCTATCGGTAGGGAAGCTAGTCCTTGGTGCTGTAGGATCCCTATTTGCATCCTTTATTGGGAACCCGGATGACCGACTGTTGCCGCCCAATGGTCAATGCCATGTCCCCCGCATGGCAGTTTTTGCAGCGGGTAACTCCATCGTCGCGCCGCGCCCCAAACACTGGCAGCAGAACTTATAAATTGACGGATGGAGTACTAGTAACAGTTAGGGATCGCACATGTCTGTATTTACTAGAACGAGAATGCAATAACACAATAAGAATTAAGGCCACGATGATGCGATCGTAGTGGTGGTTACAGGAGGCAAGAAGAAAGATGCATCCATCAACGCACGACCTCCTCCTCCTCAACTCAGTGCGCCGGGCCACCGACTGGCGGCTAAGGAGCGGCGGCTTTTGTGGCGAGGTCAAGGTGCTTCTCAGCAAAGGCATCCAAGGCTTCCAGCCGGTTGAAGAAGGCCAACGTCGTAGCGTCCTCACTGGCCTTGTAGATACCTATGTACACAATTCGCTCGTACACATGGATGTGTAGGTCGACGGTTTCTTGCAGGGCGAGGCGCCTCGCGGCGAGCGCGACCTCCAGGTGAACATTCTTCGTGGCGTCGGCGGGCAGTCGCAGGGCCACCAGTGCTTGAAAGAGGTTCCGACCATGGAGGCCGATTAGGGTGGTAGGCAATGAGGAGCCTGGGCGCGCGGGCTGGAGGAGTACGGCGATGTCGTCCGCAAGCTTCTTCACGACGGTGAACCTGTTGGTGGTGCGAACGATCATCTGGTCGTACTGAGAGTCGTAGCTGGCGTCGACGGCGGCCATCCACCAGCCGGTCGCCAACACCGTGTGGAGATGATCCACGGTGCCATGCCGCAGGCCGGCTTCATGGACCATCTGGCACAGCCGCTGGCCGCTCGCGCGCATCGCCGCCATGGGTCTGGAGTGAGCACTTTTGCGTTTATTAGTGTAGGTGCTTAGGCAAATGCTTAGGTGCGTATGATGTGGTAGATGCATTGGAATGGAGGGGCGCCTTTATATGAGTGCAAACTGTGTTGCATTCACATCGTGCTGCCTCTTTTCCCGGTCCTCCTTCCATTACTTCCCTCATGCATTCACATGATGCTAATTGAAGGAGGATGCATCATTGGCCGTTCAACATTTCGGGAACCGCTACCCTCTCCCTCGTCTGCATTAAAGCCGTATCAGGAACTGCGCCGCCCGCTGTCAAATCAAATAGTACTGCGCCGCCCGCTCCACTCCCGGCTGAACACGCCTCCTCGCCTCCATCTATACTTAATTACTGAATTTTAGTTGCAAAAATTAGATATTGCTAGTGATTTTTAGCTTCATATTTTGACAAATCGCGGTGTTACAAGGTTGGCAAATGGCAATGTTACTAGATCAACAAATGTCAATCTTTCTAGTTTGACAAATGGCAACATACCCAATATGACAGATGCAAATCTTACCAAATTTTTTGTAGGTGGTTCACACGGTTCATCCAAAAGAACCGTTTGTGTTCAAGAGATGCACAAATCCTGCTCTCACTTTGCATACGGGTGTTCTATCTAACACGTTTGCGATCAAGAGCCATTAAAACCTATAGGCATTAAAACCAAGACACATGGCATCACGTGAATGGTTAACATAACGCACACGGTTTGAATTATACAAACGTTTGAGACATTAAAGTGGCAGCTATTTTTTTCAAAATGCCTTTGTTGGCTGTTATTCGAGTGCGCCTTCTCTCAAAATGGACACGAAAAATACCACAACATGTCGGGTGCCATTCCATTATAGCATGCCAAGTTTCATGAATTTCAGATGAGTTTTGGATTTACTATAATTTAAAAACAAAGTATCTCAATGTTTTGCCGGCAATAAACGGTGCCCTGGTGTTTGAAATTCATCCCATTTCTTGCAATGGACCTAAGCATGCACCCAAGGACAAAGATTTGATTTTTCAACCAATTTATATGCACTGGAGCATGCATGTAGTTCAAATTTGAATTATGCACATAAATGCATTGAGAACTCACTTAATGCATAAAAATGTCCAAACGAACCCCGAAAAATCACAAAAATTGACACAACACTCGTGTTGTTCTTTGTTAACACGAGAAAAAATTTGAAAGCAATAAGAGACAATGGATATTGTCCCCAAAGGTGGGACATTCCATCGCGAAACCCTCATGCTTGTTGTGAGAAGCTCTGGTTTGTGAAAAGCATATACCCAAACCTGCCCCAAATGGGACAAAAAAATTACCACAATATGTTGATGCCGCTCCATGATAGCATGCCAAGTTTCATGAATTTCAGACAAGTTTTGGATTTACTAATATTTAAAAACAAGGTATCTCAATGTTTGCGGCCGAGTGACGGTGGCAGGGTGTTTGACATTCATTCCCATTTCTTGCATGGGACCTAAGCATGCACCCAAGGACAAAGATTTGATTTTTCAACCAATTTATATGCACTGGAGCAGGTGCATGTAGTTGAAATTTGAATTATGCACATAAATGCATTGAGAACTCACTTAATGCATAAAAATGTCCAAACGAACCCCGAAAGATCACAAAAAATAACACAACACTCCTGTTGTTCTATGTTGACACGAGAAATTTTTTGAAAGCAATAAGAGGCAATGGATATCGTTTCGTCCCCAAAGGTGGGGCATTCCCTACCGAAACCATCATGCTTGTTGTGAGAAGCTCTGGTTTGTGAGAAGCATATACCCAAACCTGCCCCAAATGAGACAAAAAAATTACCATGGCATGCTGATGCCGCTCCATGATAGCTTTCCATGTTTCATGAATTTCAGACGAGTTTTGGATTTACTAGAATTTAAAAACCAGGTATCTCAATGTTTGCGGCCGAGTGACGGTGGCAGGGTGTTTGACATTCATTCCCATTTCTTGCATGGGACCTAAGCATGCACCCAAGGACAAAGATTTGATTTTTCAACCAATTTATATGCACTGGAGCATGTGCATGTAGTTCAAATTTGAATTATGCACATAAATGCATTGAAAACTCACTTAATGCATAAAAATGTCCAAACGAACCCTAAATAATTCCAATTCTTTTATGACACACATATAGTTGCATGTTCACTGCGGATAAAAGGTCTAGCAATTCAAACACAATCCATGGCCGCTGCGACCCCATTATGTAATTCAAATTAAGACAAAAAATCAAGTAGATCCCACACAGTTTATTATAACCAACCGTGTGAGATGCAGCACAAAATATCTTGGAGCACCGTCGGAGTATAGTACGTATACGGCTCACGCGAGAAGGTGCGACGGCTACAGTCCACAACCCACTCTGAATATGGGACCGTGTCTGATGCACTTTGCGCGCCAGTTTTTTCGCTGAAGCGATTCCAAATTTTCAGCTTCCGCGAAAATATATACCTCCCCGCCCCTCCCCCTTACTAAAAACCACATTTCCCCTATTTCTACCTTCCTTTCCAAGTTGAAACCTTCACTCCTTGCTTGCAGCGCCGCCTCCTCGCCGGCGACCCTCCTTCACGCTGCTCGGCCTCGGCTATCCAGGCAGGTAATCCACACCCGACCCCCATCCTCCTCCTCCTTCCACATCCCACACGCCCTGATTGCTGGCGCGAGTGCCGACCTAAGCCATGGTGCATGCAGTATAGCTAGGATCTCAAGGAGCATTTGGCAGCGGAGAAGCAAATCGCGGCCGCACGCGCGGATGAGGTCGCGATGGCTGCCATTCGTGCTGACCCCCAGATCTTGGAGGAGCACCTCGCCGTCGAGGCCACCATTGACGCATCGCGCGCCGATGCCACGAAGCGGTTGGCTACTTTAAATGATAGTTCGTGGCGTTTTCTCGAGGCCACCGTCGGTGGCTTCGACGAAGACTACGAGGTGTTTTCTCAGCGTGCACGTGCTTACCTCATCTCGAGAGCTAGCAGGTTGGTGCCCGGAGCGCCTCAGGCAACTAACCACTACAACGAGGGCACCCAGGATGCGGAGGCCTCGCCCTCTTCCATGTCTAAGGAGTCAATCGTCATCGATATCTCTGACAATGAGGAGTAGCTTGTCTTATTAGCTCACTATAAGGACCCATGTTCAGTTTGCTAGCTACTGCCTTTCCTTAACAAATTCTAGTGAATTGTGCTATCTACTTTTACCATGCAATCTTCTGCTATAGTGTATATGTTCTATATGCTGTGCAATGTGGTGTTCAGTTAACTGCTTGGTTCAGTTCTGCAAATGTGATGTTCAATTCTTCAGGGTGCAATATTTCCAAGTTGTTAAGCATGCTTGGTTTGGTTAACTGTCTGATCTTCTATTAGGATTATGTTATATTGTGCAATGTGGTGCTCAGTTAACGTTTGGTTCATTTGTTGTGGTGTTTAGTTAACTGCTTGGTTCAATTATGCAATGCGATGTTCAAATGTTGTGGCTGCATTCTGTTATTGTATACCATGTGAGAAATAAATCGAATTTGGCTATACTAAATACATGAGAAACAAATACAATTTCTATATTCCCAAGTTGTTAAGCATGCTTGGTTTGGTTAACTATCTGATCTTCTATTAGGAGTATGTTATATTGTGCAATGTGGTGCTCAATTAACGTTTGGTTCATTTGTTATGGTGTTTAGTTAACTGCTTGGTTCAATTCTGTAATGCGATGTTCAATTGTTGTGGCTGCATTTTGTTATTGTATACCATGTGAGGGATAAATCGAATTTGGCTGCACTTAATACATGAGAAACATATACAAGTGCTATATTTCCTAGTTCTTAATCATGTTTGGTTTGGATAAATGGGTTTTCCATGTGGCTTGAATTAATCTGATGAATCTGCAATGTGCTTATTTATCATCAACATATTATACTGATAGCATGCGAACCCTTACTTAACCTGATGACTAACTACCTTATATGTGTTGCAGGGAAACAATGGGAAGCACTAAGGTTTACAAGATGGTACTAACTATTATACCTTGCCTTTTTTATTCCTTTGCCCCATTTCCAATATAGAGAAGATATTTATGCACATCCTTGTTTTCAGGGTTCACTGATGATTACCTCTGAAACCATCTATGTGGTCAGGAGGCGAGGAAAGTTTTCATACAACACCCACGGTTCAATATTGAAGTGTTCCTAAAGAGGTCGAAGGATGGACAGTCAATCATCCACAGGCACTGGCCTAGAGTTGCAAAGACCTTCAACATGAATGAAGGCTCAATATTCGCCTTCCGCTTCAGCAGTTTTGCAGATGAGATGCATCTCTCTATGTACCATCTATGATGCTAATTTTGAAAGGTTCTAGATGTTGCATGTGAAACTTGCTGCTGGTGCAGTTGTGTAATGGGGTAGCTGAGTGCTGAAGCTATATCATGTTGTACTCCGATGTATTTCAATTATGAAATCCTGCTTCCTTAATATGGAAATGGAATATATTATGTGCTTAATATGAATGTCAATTAGATTAGTAAATGTATTATTAATAATAGGGCAATTAGCCCACTAATTGGCCAATTATCTTGCTAATTGGGTTTTCCTATTGCAAACAATTATTGAGAAAACACCGTGGGCGATGACCTCAGGCAACGCACACAGTTTCTAGGAATAAACCATGTTGGATCAGTGAACAATCACACACGCCATTCTCTTGAAAACTGTTTGCGTTACGCCACCTTGCGCAAACGTTTTCCTTGGAGTGACTGTGTGGGATGTATATACGAATGGAAACGTTTAGTGGTGACTGACTGTGTGGGATGTACTTACGACCGGAAATGATTTCGCCTGTATAATTGTATTTTTTGAGCACTACTGTACGTATTTCTGTATTTGAGTGCTCCCGGTCGCACACGACCTCATTTTGCCGAGCGTGTGTGCCAAGAGGGCATATCCCCAACGGTTTCTGGGTCGTGTGGGAAGGACCCCCCTATCGCCCACACTCACTAGGTGACGGTTCTGAACGCCATCGCGGAAAGGGGTTAAAAACCGTTTGTATAGCACCGACGTGTACCAATGATCACGTGACATGGAGTAGTTTTCAATGGTGAACATCTCTATGTTGATCATATCTACTATATAATTCATGTTCGACCTTTCAGTCTCAGTGTTCTGAGGCCATGTACGTACATGCTAAGCTCATCAAGTTTAACCCGAGTATCCTGCACGTGCAAAACTGTCTTGCACCCGTTGTATGTGAACGTAGAGCTTATCACATCCGATCATCACGTGGTGTCTCGGCACGACGAACTGTCGCAACGGTGCATACTCAGGGAGAACGCTTATACCTTGAAATTTAGTGAGGGATCATCTTATAATGCTACCGCCGTACTAAGCAAAATAAGATGCATAAAAAGATAAACATCACATGCAATCAAAATATGTGACATGATATGGCCATCATCATCTTGTGCCTTTGATCTCCATCTACGAAGCACTGTCATGATCTCCATCGTCACCGGCTTGACACCTTGATCTCCATTGTAGCTTCGTTGTCGCCTCGCCAACTATTGCTTCTACGACTATCGTACCGCATAGTCATAAAGTAAAGCAATTACATGGCGATTGCATTTCATACAATAAAGCGACAACCATAAGGCTCCTGCCAGTTGCCGATAACTTTTACAAAACATGATCATCTCATACAATAACGTATATCACATCATGTCTTGACCATATCACATCACAACATGCCCTGCAAAAACAAGTTAGACGTCCTCTACTTTGTTGTTGCTTTTACGTGGCTGCTACGGGCTTCTAGCAAGAACCGTTCTTACCTACGCATCAAAACCACAATGATTTTTTGTCAGGTGTGTTGTTTTAACCTTCAACAAGGACCGGCCGTAGTCAAATTCGATTCAACTAAAGTTGGAGAAACAGACACCTGGTAGCCACCTTTATGCAAAACAAGTTGCATGTCTGTCGGTGGAACCGGTTTCATGAACGTGGTCATGTAAGGTTGGTCCGGGCCGCTTCATCCAACAATACCACCGAATCAAAATAAGACGTTGGTGGTAAGCAGTATGACTATGATCGCCCACAACTCTTTGTGTTCTACTCGTGCATATCATCTATGCATAGACCTGGCTCTGATACCATTGTTGGGGAACGTAGCATGCAATTTTAAAAAAATTCCTACAATCACGCAAGATCTATCTAGGAGATGCATAGAAACGAGGGGGGAGAGTGTTTCCACGTACCCTCGTAGACCGAAAGCGGAAGCGTTAGGTTAACGCGGTTGATGTAGTTGAACGTCTTCGCGATCCAACCGATCAAGTACCGAACGTACGGCACCTCTGAGTTTAGCACACGTTCAGCTCGATGACGTCCCTCGAACTCTTGATCCAGCAAAGTGTCGAGGGAGAGTTTCGTCAGCACGACGGCGTGGTGACGGTGATGGCGATGTGATCCGCGCAGGGCTTCGCGTAAGCACTACGACGATATGACCGGAGGAGTAAACTGTGGAGAGGGCCACCGCACACGGCTAAGAACAATTAATGTGCTTTGGGGTGCCCCTGCCCCCGTATATAAAGGAGGAGGGGAGGAGGCCGTCGGCCCTAGGGGCGTGCCATGGGGGGAAACCGAATAGGACTCCAAGTCCTATTCGCCCCCCTTCCTTTCTTACAGAGGGGGAAAGGGGAAGGAAGAGGGAGGAGGAGAAGGAAAGGGGTCGCCGCCCCCTCCCTTCTCCAATTCGGACTCCCATGGGGGGGGGGGGGTGCGGCCACCCCTTGTGGGCTGCCTCGTCCCTCCCCTATGGCCCATGTAGGCCCAATACTCCGGGGGTTCTGGTAACCCCTCGGTACTCCAAAAAATACTCGAACCACTCTGAAACCATTCCGGTGTCCGTATACCATCGTCCAATATATCAATCTTTACCTCTCGACCATTTCGAGACTCCTCACAATGTCCGTGATCTCATCTGGGACTCCGAACAATCTTCGGTCACCAAAACACATAAATCATAATACAAATCTTCATCGAACGTTAAGCGTGCGGACCCTATGGGTTTGAGAACTATGTAGACATGACTGAGACACATCTCCGATCAATAACCAACAGCGGAATCTGGATGCTCATATTGGTTCCTACATATTCTACGAAGATTTTTATCGGTCAAACCGCAATGAGAACATACGTCGTCATTCCCTTTGTCATCGGTATGTTACTTGCCCGAGATTCGATTGCCAGTATCCTCATACCTAGTTCAATCTCGTTACCGGCAAGTCTCTTTACTTGTTCCGTAATGCATCATCCCGTAACTAACTCATTAGTCACATTGCTTGCAAGGCTTATCGTGATGTGCATTACCGAGAGGGCCCAGAGATACCTCTCCGATACTCAGAGTGATAAATTCTAATCTCGATCGATGCCAACCCAACAAACACCTTCGGAGACACCTGTAGAGCATCTTTATAATCACCCAGTTACGTTGTGACGTTTGATAGCATACAAGGTGTTACTCCAGTATTCGGGAGTTGCATAATCTCATAGTCAAAGGAATATGTATAAGTCATGAAGAAAGCAATAGCAATAAAACTTAACGATCATTATGCTAAGCTAACGGATGGGTCTTGTCCATCACATCATTCTCCTAATGATGTGATCCCGTTCATCAAATGACAACACATGTCTATGGTCAGGAAACTTAACCAACTTTGATTAACGAGCTAGTCAAGTAGAGGCATACTATGGACACTTTGTTTTGTCTATGTATTCACACATGTATCAAGTTGCCGGTTAATACAATTCTAGCATGAATAATAAACATTTATCATGATATAAGGAAATATAAATAACAACTTTATTATTGCCTCTAGAGCATATTTCCTTCAAACTCATACATCTAAGAAGTAACTTCTATTATTCCTCATTTTTATAGAGAGACCATGAAAATGTCTTCGAGATAATCACAAGATTTTTCCCGAGCTAGGTGAAAAATTGAACAAAGTGCATAAAAACATTTACCGGACACTGTGGGGCTAAGAGCAAGTGATTCCCCTATACAAATACAAAACTATCACACCTAAGAAAGATTGTCAAATAACCACATGATTGCATTATAACTATGAGATAAAGATCATTGCACAAGACTCTACACATGGAAAGTAACTTCCCCCAAGCTTAAAACTTGGCAAGAAATAAGCTCAAGAAAATTATGAAATGAAAAGACAAAATGCGGTTTATTAAAGGAGAGTATGAGAAGTGGTTCACCTCCCAAGCTTAAAATTAAGTGATAGTAATAAACTTTTACCGTTGAGGTACAAATGACCTCTCCTTTAATGGACATGTACCATTGCTTCAACAAAATTTTATTGATGTGGCCCGGTGGTTGCCTTTCGATAGAACCTGCTAAAATTATTTTATTCTCTTGGAAGTTTTCCATTTTTTATAACACAAAGGGTTAGGTCACAAGTGAGTAAAACAGTCTCATAAAAGGCACATTCACCCGCCTAATCACCACAGTTAAGTTGATAAAGTAAGTCTAGGAGTGTATACTCTCCTAGGTTGTATGTGAAGTGCAAGTGAGAGAAGATATGAAACACGAGTGTGCAGCCTCCTACGTGCTTAAATAAAAGCGAGATCCCACTTAAGGCGAGAACCTCACTACTAAAAAATTTAGTGAGCAATGTTCAAACTGGAAAGCAGTACCGGGCACTTGCTGTTGAAAAATATAGAATTGAAGCAATGTGCGGTTTTTTATACGGTCCTCACACTAGGTCCAAGCCTCTGTGAAAATAACACATGAAATAAAGGAAGTGATTTAGTATACGAAACAAAGTTTGTATACCCAACCAAGCAAAGAGAATAAAAGAAAACATAAAGTACTACAGAGGATTATAGGCTAGAGAGCTTCGAAGGTAAATACTGAACATTAGAATGCAAACGAATGGTTAGAAAGTAACCCACTGATCTTGGCTTGTAAGAAGTACAAAAATGATGGGGTTTTGACCTGGCTACGAGCGTGGGTACGAGCATCGGCTAACTACACACCATCTTCTGTTCCGGTGTGGTAAACTACGTAGAGCTCCACTAGTACAAGCATCGGTATGCGCTCCATCTTTTCTTCTAGTGCCTCGGGGAGTCTTTGCACAACATAGGTATGAGCTACCTCCCCTGTCTTCTCTTTTGAAATATTTTGTTGGTGTGGCCTCCTTCTGACATGAGCAGCGCTATGAGCATGGCTGCTCTTACTGCTTGAGTGGTACGAGCATCCGGTGTCTTCTCTTTTGGACACCCAAAACAATGTCCTTCCTTTGAGAATTTTTGAAGGACTTGGGAGGATAGTTCCAACAATATATAGGACATCTAACAAGAAGATTTACCGAGCAATGATATATAATTAGTTAACTATGAGCAAACAAATGAGCTTTACCTTTCGAAGATTAGTCCCAAACCAACTCCAATAGTAATTCATGCAAAAATAAAACAGCCAATCCAAGCATGAATGCACACTAAACCCAAAGACTGAAAACTAATGAAGACAGTTACTGACTTGTGGGTTGCCTCCCGATAGCGCTTTCTATAGTCATATATTCAAGCTTCGATTCTCCATTTATCCACCTGGATCCCAAGGAATATCAAACTGCAGTGTAATTATTATCACCTCCGATCACTATTTTGAACACCTCGTAGAAAAAGTTCAATCAAAGTCGTACCCGCTTATGGTGCATCGACATCATGTAAGTAAAGTCCTCGCTCTCAAGCAAGAACTAATGCACGAACATGGTGTGCATGTCTCCTGATTTGTACGTAACAAGAGGGTCAGAGATTTATATTGAACTTTAAAATATCACCCTGCCTACCGTTGTAGGGGAACACTTCACAATATTCTTCAGGAGAGGCAAATTCACCTATCTTTAGTAATGTCCACTGCTTCAGAAATTAATCAAAAGAATTGTAACAAGACATTAGCAGAGATAATCAAAAGTATCTTCCTCCTCTAGTTTATCACTATTGGTAATTAGTAGACCACTTAGTTAAGATGCCTCGCGACTTATGATAATTTGTCATCCTCAACATCAGGGTAACATTCCTACACATCAAGCTCATTAGCATCAAGTTCATCCCGACTAGTGCCATCATTATACTCTTGTTCATGTATGTTATTTTAACGGCGTGGAAGATTCTCATGTCATTCTTTTCATTGTGCACTCCTCTTCTTGGTGCTCATCCTCTTTCTCATATTCATCTCGCAACTCTTTATAGTCATAAAGATATTGTATACAATAAACATTTATTGATTTCTTCACACCATGCATCCCATCAAGCATAGTACTCTCATTGCGAGATTGGACATCTCTTGTTTCAGAAAGTAATATCCAGGCCCTTGTGTGTAACACATACCTTATGATTTTCTCAATGTTATCAATCTCACTAAGATTATTGTAATATGCAATCACCTTGTCATAAGTATATGTGTACTGGATGGTTCTCAATCCTAGAATACCTACATGAAACTTGATACGAAGACATAACATAAATGCACATTCTCCAAGATGTCTATCAGTTCCCTTGTGTCCATAGTAGTCATACTTTCATCAGATAGCATATTAGTTGTGTGCATAAAATTACTACCAAAAGTGTGAGGTGTGGAAGGGTGATCAAACCGTTACTTCTCCTCTTCTTTACTCTTCTTCCCTCTTTGCATTCTTCATTTCCTAAACACACTTGTTCATGCAACATGTGCTTTGTCAACCCCATTATTTTGCTGCAGTTTAGTTTGGCAAGTACAAATTTCATGTTCTCTTACCAATTCTTGCAGCCACGCATCATCACGGGTGATTTGTTCTTCATGGTGTACATCATTTTCTTCATTTATTGTGAGCCTAGTAAAAGATTTATTTCTTCCATGGCGGTTTTAATCTGCTCTCAGCCATTGATCATTAATGCATTATCACAGAAATTATCTACAAAAAAAAATCATGGATAGGGTGCACTGAATCAAAGTTCGTAAGAAGTAAGGTGCTTCCCTCATTCATATCTATTATTCAACGTAGAATCTCACCGGCACCTACAATAGGAACTAATTCGACAACCTCCAAACTTGCATTGTATTTATCACCACTGTTATAATTTGCTAATACAGGATTGATATTATACTTACATTGATACGACATATGCTCCTCAAATTCACATTCATAGCATGGTAATGGGTATGAAGCACATATCACGGATGAATATTTGTTCACCAATTTTAACAATTCTCTTATCTTGAGCTCATCGATAGCCAATCATGGTAGACTTGTGTCTCTCTTGTCCTCCATTGAAAGTTGCATAAGTTCCTGAATAGTCATCTCAGAAGACATGATTCGCAGATTTTTCTTTCTTTTTGATTTAAACAAAAACAGTAATATAAAGAGAAAAGAACAAAATAAATTAACTATGACTGGAAAGGTAATGACCAAGTGTTATGCTCTCCGACAACGTCGCCAGAAAATGCTTGATGTCTCGCACTCTCCCGTGTAAGTATCCCAATGGGTATTGTTCCCACAGAAGAGCTATAATGGAACGCAACTACCAACAGCGCAAAACTACTTTGTCACATACGTAGCTACGTTGGGACCCAAAACCGGAGTTTAGAAATAGTCTATCCTATTGGTTACTAGAAAAGTGATAAATAGGGGGTTTAACTAAACTACGAACAAGAAGGTAGAACAGTAATAAAAATGGCTAGGTTAAATGAGAGGGTGCTTGAGCAATAATGGCATCCCTAGGGGTTTAAGATTCATCACACTATTATGTTTTGCTTAGTTATGCGAAAGCACAATTTTGGGATTTAGATAGCCTCTTAATTGTTAGTAATTACATACTCTTAGCTAGAGCGTTGTCTTTGAGTGAAGCACTAAGAGCATAGAGTATGACCCCATGCACCATAAGATCTCTCAGTTGAGAACTTTTCTAGCCTACATTCATGTATTGGCGACAACTTCGTGCTTGAGGAACAAGGTTTGCCTCCAAACAACTGTAATTCCCTGGGCTATGAGATTGGCCCTTCCAAAGAAGGGTGGAGCCTTATTGACTTGGCTAACCTTGTTGGATGGCACCCTTGGAGTGCACATCCTTCAAAGCTTGATGGTGAGGATGCATATTAAAATTGCACTCATGGACCGATGTAATCTTGTGTTGTTGGATAAGAGCTTGAAGACGAATTCGATGACCATTGTTGCACAACAAAGATGAAGAAAAACCAATTCCCATCGGGACACCAATTCGTTTGACACGGAAAAAGTACACAAAAAATAATACGAGGGTGTGCCTGTGTACCAATACACAAAGAAGAGATAGGAAAATATGTACTTTATTAATCTCGCATACAGAAAAAAATTACAATATCTCTATTAAGAGTGCACTCCATGGCCTGCTAGCGCAACCAATATGACTTCAACGATGTTGCTCTGATTCATGGGCCTCAGAAAGCCCTTGATTAATTACATATGTAGTTCAAGCCTACGGACCACCTCTGATTAAGTTGCTGCAATGGTCGTCTTCTTCAGGTCTCTTTTCCATGAGCTTGATGTAAATGATGGTGATGTAGTGATAAAGTGGAACGGGGAGCGGTATGACCATCGCTCCGATTAAGCTTAGCCATAGCCAACCGACTTGCCATTCTAGGATAATTACAGATGTGAATTGTTGTGTTTGCATTCATACCCGGCGCTCTACATGCGTCATGTTTTTTAGTTTCTCTATTTTCTTAGCACCAACGAGGATACTTGACTTGGTGTATTTAGAAAAGTGTTTGCACTCATCGCATCGACACGGATACCGGACTTGGTGTAGTCCGTGTTTTAAATTTGTGACCAATCTCCGTCATGCAAATACTTTTTTGAAATGTTCAAGAATTTCTAAAAGTCCATGAATTTTAAAAAAAGTTCACAAATTTAAATCACGCCCACAAATTCTATTAATCTTCATGAATTTAAATAACTGTTGGTAAAAATGTTCACAAAATTTTCAAAATGTTTCGGCATTTGAAAAGGTATTTCAGAATTTTAAAAAATCTCTAGGAATTTAAAAAATGCTAATGAATTAGAAAACGTTCATAAATTTTAATCGATGTATGATAGTTTAAGAATATTCATAGATTTGAAAATGTTTATAAATTTTCAAAAAATATAACCAAAGGTAAAGAGAAAACTGAAAATAAACATGAAAAGAGCTCTCGAATAAGGTTGTAGAACCTTCTCAAAACTGATGAGAAAAAAAAACAAAAAAGAATTCAATGGGCCAGCAGATATAGTTGCTGGGTAGAGCACGTTTGGTGGACTTCCCCCCGCTGTGCGGGGCAATTCCATAAAATATAGACTACGAGGTGATCTGCGGTATTTTAAAGATTAATTTGGATACGTTCTATATGAATAAAATGATCTAAACCGAAAGCTATTGTTTTCGAAAGTAATTATATGTGATCAAAGAGTTTGCATGTACGTTGGACTATTGGAGATTGAACAATTAAATTGGGATATGCATGTGCTATAAAATAGTTCTATTGGATGATGACGGGGCACATTTGATGATGTGGAGGGTTGCATGTCGAGAGAATTAGACTTAGCGGGGATCAACTATTTATGTAGTATAGATTCGCAGAGAGGCGAGCGAGCTACCGGGCCTACCCTAGCTAGTAAGGCCGTGCCCGGATTCCAGTTTTGGCAAGGTTCTATATCCGGTTTCCTAGTTTTAGGAACTTTTATCCTATCTGCTTTTTTATTTCGTTTACTGTTTTTCCTAGTTTTATTTTTGTCCAAAATTTATTCCCTATTTTTTAAATTATGTTTTCTTAAACATGTTCACTAAATTTTAAAAATCATCGCGTTTTATAGAACAAGGTCAAGGATTTTTTTTACTTTTATAAGTTAAAAGGACGTCTAGAATTTTTTAAAAAAAATCAGTTTCAAGAAAATTTCAAACTTTTCGAAAAATGTTTGAATAAATGTTCGGGAACCATATAAAAATATTCTCATAAACATTTAATTAATTGTTCGTGGTTCTACGAAAAAATTCCAAATTTTTTATAAATGTTCTCTTTAAAAAATAAGGGATCATTTTTATAAATTTTGATTTAAAAATATATTTCTGAACGTTTAAGTTGAAATTTTTGAATAAATAAACCTATTAGAAATCTGGAGCAACCTCTTACAAAATGAAAGACCGTTGGCAACTATATGCACTGGAGTGCTGAATCCTTCGAAGTTTCACACTACGGGCAGCACTATGTCCCGCTTATAACGAGACCTAGCGTGCTCTAGCATCAGGCTCCTATCTAAATGGGCCAGTCCAGCCGCGCGGGAGGCTCTGGCACTGTTTTTGTATTCGTTTATGTTTTTTATTTTATTTTTTACTTTTACTTGCTTTACACTTAAAAATATTCTAAATAAATGCTACTATATTATAAAAAGTAATTTACATAAAAAAGTAAAAAATGTTAACCAAGTATTTTAATAATGTTAAATGAGTATAAAGTAAATGTTTGTGTATACGAAAAATATATACAAAAAATATACAATATGTGTCACAAAGCTGATCATGTATTTATAAAATTTAAATCAAACATTTAAAAAGTTTAAACAAGTATTTAAAAATATTTATCGAGCATTTGAAATTTTTTAACTTTTTATTGAAAAATATTGACCATGTATTTAAAAAATTAGTATACAAAAAATGTCAATCTTAAATTTGAATAGTGTTAATCAAGCATTTGAAAATCTTACAATGTGTATAGAAAAAAAGTTGACCTTGTATTAAAAAATGCTAATCTTGTATTTGAAAAAGTTAATCAAGCATTTGAAAACTGTTAAACACGTGTCTAGAATTTTGTTTCACCATGTATTCAAAATTTGTTAATCAAGGATTAAATTTTTTAAATATTTTGATGAGAGAGAAATAACTATGATTTTTTTGAGGATTTGACTCTCATGATCCGGCTACCAATCATGCAAGTAGAATCGTACATGACTGATATCCACGACAATTACTGAACCATCTCTGTGGTGTTATCGACCAAGCCAATGACGCGATCAACCTATCAACGAAGGATTCTTCCTGCAAGCAAATCGAAGAACATGCAAGAAAATAACAGCCAAGCAATCTGAAATGACGAATATGCTGGATGAAGTAAATCTCGCGAGGCAAAATTTGGGGTTCGATAGGATGTCATGACGGTCGAACTAGTCGCTACGAGCGAATACAAATAGAAGTAGTAATAGCTAAACTTCTCTCTAAACAAAACCCAAGTCCAACCACCCTAATCTCTAGCAATTTATTGGAGGCAATCGATGAATCGGGCGGTGGCTGTCTGGCCGAATCGGGGCTGTAGCAAACGCCCGTCCGAGACAGGCCCATGTACACGCAGGGGCCGGGCCTATTTGCAGTGGCGGTACATGCATCATGTATGTGGAAAATGTATAAAAAATTATACAATGTGTGTGAAAAAATTTCATCATGTATTTAGAAAATATTAATCAAGCTTTTGAAAAAAACCAATCATTTGATTATTCTTAAATGTGTATAGAAAATATGTTGATCGTGTATTTAAAAAACGTTAATCAAGCATTTGAGAATGTAAAAATATGAATAGAAAAAATATTTACCATGTTAAAAATATATTAATATTGTATTTGAAAGTTTGGATCAAGCATTTGAAAATTATTAAAAAGGTGTATGGAGAAATGTTGAGCATGTATTAAAAAATCTTCAATGTATATTAGAAAAATGTCCTCGACGTATATGAAAAATGTAGAGTAAACACCAAAAGAAACTAAGATATACGAAAACCAAAAAAACAAAGAAAAAGGAAACGAAAATGAAAACCGATGAAACAAGTGCAATAAGAATGAGAAACTGTGAAAACCGATAGAAAAATAAAAAACAGTGGAAAATCAAGAAAAAAACACAAGAAAACAAAAAATGAGACAAAAAAGAGAAGACGATGAAAACCATGAAAGAAACAAAATAGAAAGGAAAGAAAACTCCAAAGTATAACGAAGAAGAAACCCCCAAAGAAAACCGCAGAAGAAAGAAGAAAACCAAACAAAAACAAAAGAAATCGAAAAAAACAAACAAACACATCAGCGAACAACCGATGGACAAACAAAACTAGTAAAACACTATTGGGCCAGCCCTCCCAATAGAGCACGTTGTGCAGGAAAAGCTTCAGCTAGACAGATGCTAGTCTCGTTATAAGTGAGACATAGCATCCACAGTCACACTACTAGCTACATACATGACGTAAAAACCTTGCGTTGGGCTTATTTGTTAATTCATGGGCTTAAAAAGAGCAATGCCATATTGTCTCTCTTCAGTCAGTTAATTGGGCTAGATAAATCTTCTTGAGATCCCCCAATTTTCTTGTGATGCAGGTTCAGAAACTAAAAAAATATTCTAAATATAAAACATGACGCAATTTGAGCTCCGGGTCTATGGCAAACTAAGCATAGCTTAGATGGTGAGCGTAGATCAGACGGTTAGGTTTCTTGTGATGAAAACAGCCCACCAGGGCTCATACTGATGATTGCATCTTTTCTGGATTTATTCTAGATTTTTCCGCGATGTTTGTTTAGTGGGAGATATTTCTGTCGACTACGAAACCGCCTATGGCTACTTCATCAATTCTAAGGTGTTGTGTTAGCTCGGTATCTTAAAAGTGCTCTTAGGAGTAGAGTGTGTGTGCGTTTATATGGATGATCTGTATGTACATGTATGTTGTTGCATGGTACCGTGTCCTAGAAAGAGCACTGGATCGATGCGATGAGTGCAAACACGGCAATTAGCATCCATACACTTTCCGTAAGCCACATGCAATACGGTTGGCACGTTCAGTCAATCAACAAAAAGCTAAAAAGCCTAATGCATTCGACCCGAGCTAAAACTTGGATAGCGAGATTGTGCATCCACTTTCCACCCAACCGAGTTACGTACTGCTCTCGTTTCATACGTCCTCCAATACCACAATATTATCGTTGTGACTGAAAAGATTCATGGCACGTATACTAGCAACATGCCACCGGTTAAAAATCTTCCATGACGAGTTGAGTGTTGGTTCCTCTTGGGCTCTTGGCAGTCTCAATCGATTTATTCCACTCAGAGCTACTCCTACAGTCACATGACAGACGCACTGGCGGTTTCTTGGATCCATCAAAAATCAAATGGTGACAAAATCGAAATGCACGATCGGGATCCAAGAAGTAGCGGTTAGGCAGCTACCACTATCTAGCTAGCAAACTCCCCTTAACTTTCATGAAAGACAGATGCGACTAGCTAGCTAGAACCACGGAATGTCCCTAGCTCACTCCCGCTTTTCCTCAAAGCCTGGCGATGTTCACACTTTTGTCTGCGTACTTTCCATTGCAAGCGCCCCTTCTTATTTAGTCCGTAATCGCTCGTTAATTAGATCGCATAAGGATGGCTCCATGGTGTGTAAGTGATACTCCTATATGACGAAAGCAGGGACTGTAGCAGGAGAGGGCCTGGAAGATTGTCTTGCTAGAGGGACGCAGAGTATCTCGGCCCGAGCTCAAGTGATCTCGGTGAACAGTAAAATAAAAAAAACAATAAAAAAATCTGATTTTTTACAAACATAGACAAAAGTTTTAAAATATTGCAAAAGTTCATTATAGAATCACATTCCTAGAAGGTGTGATAAAAAAATCGATACTCTGAAAATGCTACTTTCAAAAGCATTTTGGAGAGCACCGATTTTGTTCTTTTTGCCACTCTTTATAGGAATATGCTTTTATGACGAATTTTTGCAAGCACTAAAACTTTGTCAATGTTTGTCATAAAAAAAATCAGATTTTTTAAATATTTGTTTTTGATTTTACTGTTTACCAAGTATTGAGTATATTGATTTTTAGGAAAAACAAGATAGACTAGGATTTGTTTTGACTTATCTTGTACTCCAAGTTGATTATTGTACTCCTATATATATGTCCATGAGGCTCAAGCTAATTGAACGATTCCACCAATACCCCTCTCTCCCTTCTAACATAGTATCAGCCTAATCGATCCTAAATCCTAGCCGCCGCCGCTTCCGCACCTGCGCGCCGCCCGCGGGGCGATCGGCCTCCATGACCGCCGTCGGGGGCCGCGTCACCCGTACCTAGGGTTCATCCACCGGCAGTGTTGGCTGGCTGCCCTAGAGAGTCTTTCTCCCGAGCCCTTGCTCTGGGTTTTTTCGCTCTCTTGCCGGTCATTTTGATCGGCCTTTTCTTTTTTGTTTCCCGATCTATGCTTGATCGGTTTGCGTCGCCCGCCGTCGCCGTCGATCCCGTGCGCCCCTACTCCGACACCGGTGTGACAGGCAGACTCTTCACCGACCTGGCGGCCTCGCGCGATAGGCGGCCCCTCACGGTCGTCGTTTGCGCGCCGGCCCGCTCGTCGATCTACGCCGGCCGTCACAGCCTTCTCCGACAGGGACACCTGCATCACCCCTCCCGGCGGCCTCACGCCATGCGGCGGCCCATCATAGTCGCCGTTCACGCGCCGGCCCGCCCGTCGATCCACGCCACCCGCCTCCGCCGCGTCTGCACGAGGCGGCCCTGCGGTCTGCCTCGCCGGCCTCGTCCCCGGCTGTGTCGGGCCGACTGCGTCAGCCTCGGCGGCTGCCTCAGCTCGGGCACCGCTGCTACGTTGGTCGCTCGGGCCTCGCTGCCCGGGCGCCGGCGCTGCTTTGGCAACCCGGGTGCCGGTGCTGACGCGCTCGTCCGCACGACATCCCACGCCGTCCGTCACGGCCAGCTTCATCTCGGACTCCGCCGCCACGCAGCCTTAACCGAGCGGCATACTCGACCTCGCGCGCGATCGGTTTGATCACCGGCTCGCCGCCGCGATCCGCCTCATCTATGCCGCGCGACCGACCTAACCCATCGGTTACGCACGCCTCCGCGGGTCCCGTGAAAATCGTCCCCGAGTTCAGCGCGCTACTCCACGGATCGAGCAACGGGCTGCCGCTGCGTCACCCCGTCGGGCCACAGCGCCGCCGCCCCGTGGTTCTCCTCGCGGCTGCATCGACTCGCGCGTCGCCGCTGCATCGCCCCTACGGGCCGTAGTGCCGTGATATAAAGTCGCAGCCGCCGCCCCGAGGCCGTCCCCGCGGTTGCATTGACCCGCGCTTCACCGCTGCACCGCCCTTCGGGCCGTAGCGCCGTGGCCCACGGTCCCCGCCGCCGCCCCGAGGTCTTCCCGCCGTCGTCCCGTCCTGCCCGCCACCACTGCGTCGCCCCTTCGGGCTGTAGCGCCGTGGCCCGCGGTCCACTCCGCCGTCACCGCGCGTCGACCTCCCGTGGTATGCACCACGCCGTCTTCCTTGGCACGGGAACGCCACCGTCCGCGTCGGTCTTCGTCACGCTGTCAGGGTTCTTCTCCTACTTCGAGCACCGCCGCCGCCCTCCTAACCTAGCCGCTGTTGCCGCCGTTAGGCCACCGCTCTTCTTCGGTCGCCGCCGCCGCTACCCCCGTAGCCACCGCCACCGCCCGTCCACCTCCTTTGTCTTCGCCCAGCACCAGCTCGCCACCAGCGTCACCGTCATCTTCCCCGGCCACTTCGTCTACTCCGACCATCATTGGTGACATCGGCCCCATGCCGATTGGCGCCACAACCGTCATCGAGTCTTCTTCTCTGCCGGCCCTCCGACTCCTCGACATGGCGTACAGCTCGTGCAGGTCCCAGTCTCCGCCTACCCGGTGCTGGCAACACCGATGCGTGCCTTCATCCACGACGTGTCCCCGGGCCTGGCAAGCCTGGTCGGCGCTTCGTCAACTTCGTCTTCGTCCGTCTACGCATGCCCGGTGCTGGCAACACCGGTGCGTGCTTTCGTCCACGATGTGTCCCCGGGGTTGGCAAAACCGCCGTGACGCGTCATCAACCACATCTTCTTCCCGGCGCACCACTACTTCGACACCACTGCGCCCATGCTAACTCGGCGCACCCTAGCGCCTGCGGCTCCACGACGACTTCCTCGACACCGGCCACCCCGACTCGACATCGACCATGGTGTCCCTCGCGCGGCTACCTCAACAACGGCTACACCACCCTACGCTCTCGGCTACATCGACATCGGCACAAAGGGCTACCGCCTTGCTTGAGCAACCTCGTCGGTCTCTACTCCAGCCACGACTTCCGCGATGCATCGACCGTTACGACTGGGGGGAGGGGGTGTCCGTTGGATTCTTCTCCAGTCTCACCGTCCACGCCGCTATCGTTGTGACAGCGGGGGGATGTTTAGTATATTGATTATTAGGAAAGACGAGATAGACTAGGATTTGATCTATCTTGTCTTGTACTCCAAGTTGATCATTGTACTCCTATATATATGCCCATAAGACTCAAGCAATAATTAAACGATTCCACCAATATCCCTCTGTTCCTTCTAACACCAAGCTCATTTGAGCTTGGGAGCAGAAGGACACTTTCGTTGCTAGAGTTGGCATATGCAACTTGTTAGGAGTGTGCAGGGTAGAGAAAAATCGGGTGGAGTAGTGTAGCTTTTGCTGTAAGAGAAAGTTGTGACTGAACAGTGAAGGAGATGACCATCTTTTTTCCAGTTCATTCATACCGTGTTGGCTAGTTTCTTTTAGCGGCCAAAGCTACGTAGTAGATGAATTGAAGAAATTACTTTATGTCTGTGGGTGGGGCTGAGCAAAGCTCCTGGCCACTGTAACCTTACCAAGACACTTGTAAGATGACCCCTTTCTTCTTAATACAATGACACACAAATCTTTTGCGTGTTCTTGGGAAAGTACGGGGCACACAACGGGCCATCATATGCACCTAAATAGTTTATTTCCACTACCTTTATTATCTTAATATACACACATGACATCTCATCAAAGGCCCGCCATAACATGTATGAGAATTTTTTTTCCATCATTAGTTAATTCCATGCACATATTCCATCTCACCAGTCAAGCCACCTTATCAAAGGTCCAGAGAACATGCATGTCACTTATATTTAATAAATATTTTCAAATACGCAATAATCAAATACAATATATAGTATGTATTTTTAGTTTTAGTTCATGTATTGTTAATTCAACTATTCATGTTTCATACAATCAAATCACTCGAAATATACTGCAATCGATTCCCGCAACAAAGCGCGCGGTATCCTCTAATTTACTACAAAGAACAAATTGAGAGATAACAAAGCCATCTATAGATCAAGAATATTAGTTACATATACATGCAACACATGATAGCCATTAATGTCAATCGTGAACCCAAGTTCACTATACCTATAATGAACAGTAAAATCAAAACAAATAGAAAAAAAAGTTAAACCTTGTGACTTTGACTATGACCAAATTTTTTAGATGCCTGCAGAATTTGGTGGCCAAATAACATCAAAGGAGCACTATACAAAGAAAGTATAAATTCTGCTCAAACAGTGGACAAAAGTTTGAGCAAAACTTTTGTTATTTTTATACATAGCTCCTCGGATGTTATCTGGCCACCAAATTCTGCAAGCACCTACAACATTTGGCCATAATCGAGCCACAAAGTTTTTGAATTTTTGATATATTTTTTTATGATTTTACTATTCATCTGAGTGCAATGAACTTGGGTGCAGCCACAAGATACTCCCTACATTCGGGACTATAAGGCCATCACGTGTTGTAAGAAATAAATTGACCACTAATTTGATCATCAAAATATGAACCATATCCCATGAAAATTAGACCATTATGCTTAATTGCAAGTTAGCATCTCTAAACTTTTTAGCATGGTTATTACGGTTAATTAGAAAGCACTAGCTACATGAAAATTAAAATGTAAAAACTAGCTACATGGGAATTAATTAAAGGTGCAGCGATCAATATTCTAGTTGTTGGGTAACAATACGATAGGCCTCGTTCCTCACAATACCCTTTGAGTTGTGCTATATTATTGGTTCCCATCATGGGAGTGGATCATTGTATGACAGTGAAGTCCGTAAACTCAGATATATCACGAGGGAAAAACAAGGTACAATACTTATCTAGGTTTCAAGTTTTGTTGCTTAGGTTAATTAACAATTAATAGGGCAAAGGTGGCCTATCTTTGCCAAAAGGGTGCACTTGTCTTGGGTTTGTAGAAAGGTCGGCAGCACTTTGTAAAGGTGGGGGAAAGGTCATTTGTCCTGGAAGTTTAAAACAACCCATTATCTCCAAATTTCCTAATCTTAGATATAAAATATTCAGCCTAATCATATGGGGTAGACTAGCTCGGTCTTCAGCAGCTTTTTTGGTGTGTGATAACATGGACACAGAGTAATAAAAACTAGCACAAAGTACTAAAAGTGGGATAATTATTATTAATGTTAGGTGTGTCTAGGAGTAAATTCTAGTTTGTGCCCCGTAAGTAATTTTGGACTTTCACTACAAAAAAAGACATATCCGTGACATTTTGGGCCGAACGAATTCTTTTTTCTGTCATGCTTATGAAATTTCTATGACGATAATTGTGACAAAACCCGGTATCATCATAGATGTGGTGGGCTTCTACTTCTATGACAAAAAACCATGACTGAAAATGGGCTTTTGGTCCTGGGTAGGCCGGAGACGCTGCTGCATGACATTCTTTGGCCCGTCCATGACGGAAAAAACCATGGTAGAAGCGAGGGCGAGGAAAATATCGGGGAGTTCCCGGTTACGGTGGGTGGTCGGGGGCCGAGCGATGCGCGTTTCACTCGTACACGTACATGCGTGGGTGCGAGGCGTCGGGCTCTAACTAAACCCGAGCGAGGCGTTCGCCTACTGAACCCGAGCGATTGCACTGCAGGCTACGCATTACTGAACCCGAGCGATCGATCGATCTGGCTGTTAACTGAACCCGATCGAGCAATTCCTTCGCTACTGCTACTAACTGAAGCCGATCGAACCTGTTGCCTCTTGATGAACAATGAGCGTTGTTGGGGGGGGGGTTGGATGAACAGTTCCCGGTGGGGCTTGGATGAACAGGACCCCGTGGTAGTAGAGGCCGTTGCCGCTGGATGAACAGGACCCCGATCGATCGAGCCGGTTGGGGGTGGATGAACAGGACCCCGTGGAGGGCTGGTTGAATAGTAGCCGGTGGAGGGCTGGATGAACAGTAGCCTGTGGAGGGGTGGTTGAACAGGACCCCATGGAGAGGGCTGGTTGAACAGTAGCCGGTGGAGGAGCTGGTTGAATAGTAGCCGGTGGACTGCTGGATGAACAGTAGCCCATGGAGTGGTGGTTGAATAGGACCCCGTGGAGAGGGCTGGTTGAACAGTAGCCGGTGGAGGAGCGGTGGAGGCTGGATGAACAGTAGCTGGTGGAGGCAGGAGGGGAGACGCCGTGGATGAACGGTCACAGGTGGAGGCTGGAGGAGGTCGATGGTGGATGAACAGTAGCCCATGGAGGCTGGAGGAGGTCGACGGTGGAGATGAACAGTAGCCCGTGGAGTCACGTTTTGCGGTACGCCACACCCCTCCCGATGAACAGGGCCCCATTTCGACCGTAGCACTCCAACACAAGTCTGATTCCTCCGTTTTGTGGTACGCCAGACCCCTCCTGATCAACAGGACCCTGTTTTGACCATAGGAGGTCAAAGAGAAGTCCGTTTCCTCCGTTTTACGGTACGCCACACCCCTCCCGGTGAACAGGATCCCGTTTCGACCGTAGGCGGTCGAACACAAGGCCGTTTCCTTCGTTCTGCAGTACTCCATGCCTCGTTTCGATCGGCTGTTCCGTCCAAGCCAGTTGGCTCTTGATGAACACGATGCATTCCGTTGCCTCCTGATGAACACAACGACACAGTTTCTCCGTTCCAACCCAGCCATGTACACGAGCCCTGGCCGTACGTATGCGCGAGTAGGCGTTCGAGACCCCGCCCGTATGTACGTACGCGGCCGTATTTACTTTCTTGCACCTGGGTTGTACGTACGACGGCGAGGCCTAGGAAGGGGACGACACAGAGCTAAGGAAGATGCGGCAGTGGATGCCCACGCCGAGGGGAGTACGAGCGCTGACTGGTCGGCTGCGGGGTGAGGCTGACGTCGCCGGAAAATAACAGGATGTGCGGGTGGGTAGAGGGATGGCCTAGCAGCAGCACAACCGGCCACGGGAGGAGGGAGCAGACAGTCCCGGCGGCGCTGGTTTGGGTGGCTGGAGCAGGAAGATCAGAGATTGAGAAGCACGGCGGCCGTTGGATGGACATCCAACAGTCACTGCTCTGTGTTGACTAAGTTGACAAAGCCTTGCGTACGCATCAAACTTTTTTTTGACATCATCATCATCAACCTAGTAGGGCCAGAAGTCAGCCTCCAAATCTGTGGAAAACAGCATACAACCCATTAGCCATTATTTTCAATAATTTATAGCCCATTTGCTAATTCTTAAGGATATTTTGAAGCCCATATTCTTTTTATTAGCATTACATACTATATATTCCGGGCACTGCTAAACAATTCAATGAAATTTTGCATATTTTGGTGGGGTCCGAACTCTTTTAATCATGAAATTTCGAGTCACGTTAAAATAATTTTTAAAAAATTATATCAAAATAAAATTCAAAAAAAAAATCTCCGCAAAAAATTAATGAAATTTAAAATATTTACTAGCAAGATGCCCGTGCATTGCACGGAACATGACGATGCATTTGTATGAGTAGTTTATCTTGTGGAAGAAAATGATGAATGAGGGAAGGCCGTATCTGCAAATGTGGAGAGGAGTGCGGGTAAATTATCATAGTTTCCTTTCTATCTGTTAGATATAGATCGGACGACCTATATTGCAGGGTGGCAGGCACACCATCATCACCAACTCTGCTTTTTATAAGAGTAGAGAAATCCAGAAAAAACGATATTTTAATGTAATTTCCGGTTGGCTTTGGTTTACAAATTTGCAGCCCATTTCTTACAACTCATAGCCCATTTTGTGGGAAGCCCATTTCTTACTACTTACATCCCTCCTCGTCTTGAAAGATTTGCAGCCCAGCAAGGCTGAGAAAAGCAAGTAGGCCTCGGTTGGGTATTCTCAAAAAAAAATGGGCTAGCCATTTTCAGAAAGAAAAAAGATATCAACTGGGCTCGTCATGTGCTTAAATAAAAGCGTAAGCGTGGGCTAGATGGGCCACAGCCCCCGCACAGCGCGCAGTTGAGCTCCGTCTCTAAAACTAAAAAACAACTGGGCGAGCTGCTGCGTCCCTGGTGTTATCCGCTCGTTGTGTAATTTTATCGTTTATTGACTACATTGACAATGGCGTGGGACCTAGTTCTCAAACAATTAGAAGGAATTACTTTTTTGGCTTGTAATAACGAGGCACCTGCTTGCGTAATGCAATGACCTTCGTGGGTCCCTACTGTCAGCCTCTCCAAGTACAGGCATCTCCTAATTCCTCTCGGTTCTTGACCATGTTGACAACGCCAGACGGTGGTGGGCACAATGAGCGAACCAAGGCGGAGAACGACGATGAGGCATCGTACGAGAACGAACAGGAGCGGTGGAAGGTGCAGCAGTGTAGTGGCAGGCGAAGGGGAGTATGAGGGCAACAACGTGTAACTCAAGCTTACAAATAGTACAAAAAGCCCAAGGATTAATTGTTCATCAAATTTAGACAAAACCCATATTGAACATCGCAATAACATCTAACCCAACCACTCTTTTTCGCAGTCACAAACAAATGGATCGGTCTGATCCATAAAATCAACATCCTGTGCAAAAACAATTATTGGAGGATGACTACAAGTTGTTGTAAATAGAAGCCGAGCACGTTCGGAAGCCCATTTGTCCACCTGAAACTTGGTTTTTGCTGTTCAACATGTCCGTCCGTGAGAAATCTCCTTAGGAAAAACTTAAGCCTCATGGACAATAGTAACCTCGCATTCAACAGGAAGAATGTGACAAAGCTTCTGTTTGCCTGGTTGGATGCATATCCATCCATCGTTATTGTCCTCAAACAAATGTCATGAGAACTGAGAAAATCCTGGTGCTTATTACGCCACTGATTGGTTATATGTTTTTCTCCATGTGGTTGTGCCTAAGTAGACATGAAGATTGAAAACAGTTAAGGTCTGAAAAAAGAGTATGTCGAAAGAGCGATAGCTGAACGGTTAATTCTAGTACAATATATACGGGCTTTCAATGTGCATGAAATCATCACCTTTATATATAAATTCTCCAGAGATCGAAAGCATCGCAGCAAGCCAATAATTATGTTCAGATCAAAACTAAACATTCCGATATATAAGATCTTGACAGAATCCAGCAGCATTGATAGGCTATCCATGGACGAACTCTTCATTGAGCATATAACATAATATTAGTACCCAAAGTGTACTCCAAGATGATATAAAACTTATGCGCACAAATGAGAAATGTAGCTTATGATTACAAATGTGTAGATGATAATATGTGGTACCTGAAAAAGTGAGGAGCCAAACACCAACTTGTTGTGACCATTAAACGGATCACTAATTACACCCAAGTTCTCCAGTTTGGGCGTAGAGACGACAGTTATTTGCGAAGGTTTATAACAATAACGAAGGAGCAACCTTTGAAGTGAAGGGGCATCTTTGATCATGAGCTGATGTCCTTCAAAACAAATTCCAATGCTTTTAAGGTGAGGTGACTTTATTTGGAGACAACTGATAGGGATTTCTATTGCCAAAACAATCAGCAAGCGCTCCAGGGCAGGGCAACTGGAGTGGATGATGTTGTGCAGTGAGGCCTCTGATAGATAAACCACCATAAGCGGAAGTTTTTTTAGCAGTGGGAGTCGAAGCATTTGTACCAGATCGTCTGGTAGATGGCACCGAGCGAAGGTGGCGGTGTGGAGAGAGGAGGAAAACCGCGAGATGGACAACGGTGGTGTGGGCACAAATTCCTGTGTGTTCGTGGTATGAAACTTCCGTGGTAATGGTAGAACTCAAACTGCTGGAGTTTCCGAATTCAAGGGATGTCAGCCAAGCGTCCACCGTGCAGGGTATGGACAACAGGTAGAATGTCGGGATGCAGAGGCATTGAACAGGGCCCTGCTGGTGAGAGGAGACGATGGCTCTGAGGAGATCAAATTCAGGAAGGACAAAAATCTGACGACAGTTGAGATTGAGGGGTGCGGTGCGCCATATCGGGCGCCACCAAGTTGAGAGGACTTGTGTGCGGCATCAATCCTTGGTGGGGAGAAGCGAGATGATCTCCCCAAGGATGTCGTCCAGGAGATCGTTGATGCGGTCCACCGGAGATTCTACGGGTTCCTCAGATCCGCGGGGGGGGGGGGGGGGGCTCGCCGCTTCTCCCCGCGCTGCCGGGTGCGGGATCTACAACCGGCATCGCCGCTGGCGGGAGCCTCATCTTCTTGGCGCTAGGGCCAGCCAACTCCATTTTCCTTGCGGGCGTCGCGTCGAGCTCACGGGTTTGAGCAGAGTAGCGAGAGACGATCCTAGTGGCAGTGCGAGTGGGGAACAAGGAGGGCTGGGGTTTTCTATAGGAGTGGAAGAAGAGGAGCAGGCGTTTTCTGTACGAGTGAGGAAGAAGGCGAGCAGGGATTTTCTGTACGAGTGAGGAAGATGGGCAGGGGGAATTGGGGGGCGACGGAAGCGGGAGAGTCCAGCGAGCTGCAGTATAAGTGGAAGCGAGGAGGAAGAAGGGTTTTTATGGGATCTCCCCCTCTTCAAGAAATATGGGCTTCTCCTCGCAAAAAACAAAAACAAATGGGCTTTAAGATGCATAGGCTTTTGTATCGGCCCAGTTGGCTGCCTGTGTTTCGTACTGGAGGGCCTTAACACTAGAGGCAGCCCATTAGAGACACTCTCTAGCTCTCCAGCTTATTGCCCATCCAAAAGAAAATAAGAGACGCCTCCAGCTTAATTATGGCTCCTCGTCGGTAACATTTTTCAACTTGAGAAAAAGTTATAGCTCCTTTTCGGGACGGCTTGGCATCCACCAAATTAGAGGATGGTGTACTGCATGCAGACACTCACACTGGTCGTAGCGCGGCAAAATGAGGGGACAAATAACATGCCCACAATATACGTAGATTAACATGGATTGTGGGGGATTAAATAGTGTACAAACCAAATTCCCCTCCATTCGTCTCCAAACCCCTTGGGAGGAGGTTGAACCGAACAAGGCCTAAGACTAACCACAGTGGGAGTAACTTAATTCCATACGGTATCATAATATGATACTCAACCCTCTCTTTCTTCATTAAATTCTACGCCACCTCATCAAATTTGCCTAATACTCCCTCTGTAACTAAATATTTGTATTTCTAGAGATTTCAACAAGTGACTACATACGGAGCAAAATGAGTGAATCTACACTCTAAAATATGTCTATATACATCCGTATGTGGTAGTCCATTTGAAATCTCTAAAAAGACAAATATTTAGGAACGGAGGGAGTAGTTGGCATGCATGATACTACTTATGATACTCCCATTACAACCAGCCTGGTAGAATTAATATACTTATTCTAAATGGTCGCCGCCCGATCTCTTTGTCCTCCTCCAGCATCCTACAGAAGAAGAATCGTGCAAGACACCGGCTGTATTCGCCGGCGTCGCCTCGGCGGTGGCCTCCCGTGTTCTACTTCTCCTCGATGATGGCGGTGAGCGCATCCGCGTAGCCGCGTCACCTTGTCGACACCCGCGGCGGATTCTTTCTTTGCCTGCATGTCGCGGCTACGCACGCGTCGACGGCGGATGGCGCAGTCGCAGACACTGGAGGCTCTGTACGACGCAGCGGCGTCGAGGGCAGTGACAATGACCGTGTCGCTGTGCTCCCCGACAAGTCGGCATGGAGCAAGTCGGCACTCTTCCTCGAGCTGTATTGGAGAGGCCAGCTGCGGAACCACGCGCTGGCTTAGTGCGGGAACTGCCTCCGACGGGCTAGGCGAGGTAGGTGGAGCAGCGAGCTGCCTCGCTCGTAATTGCTGGGCTCGGCGGGCCACCAGACAGCTTTTATGCCGGAGAACTGCTCTTCCTACTCGTCGGATGCCGCCAAAAGAGTGGACAAAATTGTGGAAGGAGGAGCTTGGCCGGCGTCCTGCTCCTGAACGGACGCGTGTGGCCGGAGTTGGTTTCTCGCATTCCATGCGGGTTTAAATGTAGGTTTTTGAATGCGACGAGGAGGCGGGTACAGCTGGGAGTGCAGCGGGCGCCGCCCTGGGCCGGTGCGCCACTTCAAATGGCGGACGTTGAGAGGTCGCGTCCGCCCTGAACCCCTTGACCGTGGACCTTGACGTTGTACGTCACCTTATGTCCAGATCTGAGATGCCACGTGTACCAGATGAATGACTCCAAGTTCAACCACCGTGATGCTAGGTGCGAGCCGAGGAACACTATTGGAGACACCCCCTCATAATTTTCCTAGAGATAAATACACTGATGGTCACTGAAGTTGAGGTCTAAGCACGATGCGGTCATTGGCCTTCAGAATACGCTCAATACAATCATTGAATACGAGTTACAGTAATTATACGGTCACTGGCTCGCCGTAGAGCTCCATATTTTGTCCAGTTGACTGGTCAAATTTGTATACGTGGAACCTACTATTGCATTGTCATTACTACGTCCTGCCTGTCTCATGGGTCCCACCTGTCAACTGATGAAATAAATAAACATGTAAAAAAGGACTATGCACGCAAAATCCGAAATCTCCGGCTTGCTGATCATGTAGTAGGCCAACTATTTGAATCAATACACTTGAATTCTAATGTGCATATCTTTTCTTTTTAAATGATACCCATGCATGCCTTCTCGTACGCCATCTGCGGCTAGGTGGAAGGAGGCTGCGTATGCATGCCGGACGGCCGCACCCACACATAGCCGATCGCGTGCTCTGCTCTGCTTGACCCATCGTGCAACAGCACCACGGCCACCACACACAGTAACAATAGCCAGCAAGTATTTCGTACTCACCACACCCAGTTGGCTGCCTGTGTTTCGTACTGGAGGGCCTTAACACTAGAGGCAGCCCATTAGAGACACTCTCTAGCTCTCCAGCTTATTGCCCATCCAAAAGAAAATAAGAGACGCCTCCAGCTTAATTATGGCTCCTCGTCGGTAACATTTTTCAACTTGAGAAAAAGTTATAGCTCCTTTTCGGGACGGCTTGGCATCCACCAAATTAGAGGATGGTGTACTGCATGCAGACACTCACACTGGTCGTAGCGCGGCAAAATGAGGGGACAAATAACATGCCCACAATATACGTAGATTAACATGGATTGTGGGGGATTAAATAGTGTACAAACCAAATTCCCCTCCATTCGTCTCCAAACCCCTTGGGAGGAGGTTGAACCGAACAAGGCCTAAGACTAACCACAGTGGGAGTAACTTAATTCCATACGGTATCATAATATGATACTCAACCCTCTCTTTCTTCATTAAATTCTACGCCACCTCATCAAATTTGCCTAATACTCCCTCTGTAACTAAATATTTGTATTTCTAGAGATTTCAACAAGTGACTACATACGGAGCAAAATGAGTGAATCTACACTCTAAAATATGTCTATATACATCCGTATGTGGTAGTCCATTTGAAATCTCTAAAAAGACAAATATTTAGGAACGGAGGGAGTAGTTGGCATGCATGATACTACTTATGATACTCCCATTACAACCAGCCTGGTAGAATTAATATACTTATTCTAAATGGTCGCCGCCCGATCTCTTTGTCCTCCTCCAGCATCCTACAGAAGAAGAATCGTGCAAGACACCGGCTGTATTCGCCGGCGTCGCCTCGGCGGTGGCCTCCCGTGTTCTACTTCTCCTCGATGATGGCGGTGAGCGCATCCGCGTAGCCGCGTCACCTTGTCGACACCCGCGGCGGATTCTTTCTTTGCCTGCATGTCGCGGCTACGCACGCGTCGACGGCGGATGGCGCAGTCGCAGACACTGGAGGCTCTGTACGACGCAGCGGCGTCGAGGGCAGTGACAATGACCGTGTCGCTGTGCTCCCCGACAAGTCGGCATGGAGCAAGTCGGCACTCTTCCTCGAGCTGTATTGGAGAGGCCAGCTGCGGAACCACGCGCTGGCTTAGTGCGGGAACTGCCTCCGACGGGCTAGGCGAGGTAGGTGGAGCAGCGAGCTGCCTCGCTCGTAATTGCTGGGCTCGGCGGGCCACCAGACAGCTTTTATGCCGGAGAACTGCTCTTCCTACTCGTCGGATGCCGCCAAAAGAGTGGACAAAATTGTGGAAGGAGGAGCTTGGCCGGCGTCCTGCTCCTGAACGGACGCGTGTGGCCGGAGTTGGTTTCTCGCATTCCATGCGGGTTTAAATGTAGGTTTTTGAATGCGACGAGGAGGCGGGTACAGCTGGGAGTGCAGCGGGCGCCGCCCTGGGCCGGTGCGCCACTTCAAATGGCGGACGTTGAGAGGTCGCGTCCGCCCTGAACCCCTTGACCGTGGACCTTGACGTTGTACGTCACCTTATGTCCAGATCTGAGATGCCACGTGTACCAGATGAATGACTCCAAGTTCAACCACCGTGATGCTAGGTGCGAGCCGAGGAACACTATTGGAGACACCCCCTCATAATTTTCCTAGAGATAAATACACTGATGGTCACTGAAGTTGAGGTCTAAGCACGATGCGGTCATTGGCCTTCAGAATACGCTCAATACAATCATTGAATACGAGTTACAGTAATTATACGGTCACTGGCTCGCCGTAGAGCTCCATATTTTGTCCAGTTGACTGGTCAAATTTGTATACGTGGAACCTACTATTGCATTGTCATTACTACGTCCTGCCTGTCTCATGGGTCCCACCTGTCAACTGATGAAATAAATAAACATGTAAAAAAGGACTATGCACGCAAAATCCGAAATCTCCGGCTTGCTGATCATGTAGTAGGCCAACTATTTGAATCAATACACTTGAATTCTAATGTGCATATCTTTTCTTTTTAAATGATACCCATGCATGCCTTCTCGTACGCCATCTGCGGCTAGGTGGAAGGAGGCTGCGTATGCATGCCGGACGGCCGCACCCACACATAGCCGATCGCGTGCTCTGCTCTGCTTGACCCATCGTGCAACAGCACCACGGCCACCACACACAGTAACAATAGCCAGCAAGTGAGGAGACCTCTCTGCGCGCCGCTGCAGCAGCAACTGATCGCATGAGAAGGCAGGCACCCACCATCATGGCCTTCACTGTCCGGTTCATCGTGCTACAGCGAAGCTTGTCCAACACAGCATCCTGTTGTGCCATATCTTGCAGCACCTCTTTGTCGTCGTTGCTCGACGACCAAATGGAGACGAAGGCAAGGCGGCGACGGCTTCGACCTTAGAGCACCGGCGGAATGCACGCGCACACACAAGGACATACGAACATTGGAGCACCGGTCAACCCCTTCATCGCCCTTGGCATGCTCATGCTTTTCTTGTGCACGCTATCCGCTGCGACCGACGTGCTCCTGCATGACATGCTTGGCGTCAATGCGCTCCTGCATGGAGTCCTGCTCGCGCGTGAACCACTCTTGATCACTGTTGAGTATCATTGCTAGATTAGAAATATAGGATAGACCAGGAAATATTCTGACTTGCCGTGTACTCCAAGATGACCATGTACTCCTATATATATGCCCACGAGGCTCAAGCAATACAATCAACTATTCCATCAAATCCCTCTCTACCTTCTAACAATCACCATGCCGGATCAGCCCCCCGGAGAACCACATCGCCTTGCCACCATGGGTCCACGACCCTAGCTCCTGCTCTGCATCTTGTGCCTCCTACCATCGGCCGTCTAGTCCGTATCGTCATCATCTGAGTCCTAGAAGATCTCACCCACATCATCATTAGGCATGCATCCTCCTTCATAGACAATGTGCGCAGAAGGAGTAGAGGCAACTGGGGACGCACCACGTCGTGGGTTTCCATCGGTGCTACCTCTAAGGCCGAGGCTGCGGTCACCTTCGTCTCCGGCTAGTCGTTGAGCAACGACGACAAAGAGGTGCTACAAGAGATGTGTAGGATCGAAAGTATGTCTAGAGGGGGGTGATTAGACTACTTGACCAAACAAAAATCTAGCCTTTTCCCAATTTTAAGTCTTGGCAGATTTTAGCAACTTAGCACTAGTCAAGTAAACAACCTACACATGCAAGTCTAAGAGTATTGCAGTGAAATGTAAAACATTGCACATGAAGGTAAAGGGAGGAGTTTGGAGGGAGCAAACGCAATGTAGACACAGTGATTTTTGCCATGGTTCCGATAGGTGGTGCTATCGTACATCCACGTTGATGGAGACTTCAATCCACAAAGGGTAACGGTTGCGCGAGTCCACGGAGGGCTCCACCCACGAAGGGTCCACGTAGAAGCAACCTTGTCTATCCCACCATGGCCATCACCCACGAAGGACTTGCCTCACTAGGGTAGATCTTCACGAAGTAGGCGATCTCCTTGCCCGTACAAACTCCTTGGTTCAACTCCACAATCTTGACGGAGGCTCCCAAGTGACACCTAACCAATCTAGGAGACACCACTCTCCAAAAGGTAATAGATGGTGTGTTGATGATGAACTCCTTGCTCTTGTGCTTCGAATGATATTCTCCCCAACACTCAACTCTCTCTCACAGATTTGGATTTGGTGGAAATATGATTTGAGTGGAAAGTAAGTTGGAGAAGGCTAGAGATCAAGATTCATATGGTTGGAATGGAATATCTTGACCTCAACACATGAGTAGGTGGTTCTCTCTCAGAAAATGTATGATGGAAGTGTAGGCATGTTCTGATGGCTCTCCTCACTAATGAAGAGTGGGTGGAGGGGTATTTATAGCCTCCACACAAAATCTAACCGTTACACACAAATCACCAAAGTCGGTGGGACCGAATAATGCAACTCGGTCAGACCGATTTAGTTCAAATGTGAACGTTAGGATTTTTGGTGGGACCGACATGTCAACTCGGTGGGACCGATTTCATTAGGGTTAGGGCATAACGTAATCTCGGTGAGACCGATTACACAAACTCGGTTGGACTGATTTTGGTAATAAGCTAACAGAGAGTTGGTCAGGCAAACTCGGTGGGACAGATTCGCTCATCTTGGTGAGACCTAAACGTTATGGAAGGGAAACAGAGAGTTTGCATTGCGAACTCGGTGGGACCGATCTCTTATCTCGGTTGGACCAAAACGTAACGTTATGAAGGGAAACACAGAGTTTGCAATCCCATCTCGGTGAGACCGAGATCCCTATCGGTGAGACCGAATTGATTAGGGTTTTGTGGAAGTGGCTATGTCAAATGAACTCAGTGGTGCCGGATAGAAAGTTTTGGTGGGGCCGAGTTTGACTGTTGGTTTGGGACAAATGTGGATATGAGAAAGTGGTTGAGGGTTTTGGAGCATATCACTAAGAATTTTGAGCAAGCAAGCCATTAAGCAACACCTCATCCCCTTTTAATAGTATTGGCTTTTCCTATGGACTCAATGTGATCTTGGATCACTAAAAGTAAAATGTAGAGTCTTGAGCCAATATTTTGTTCTTAGCATTTTGAGGGGTCCACATTCCTAATGCATGCCATGCCAATCATTGAGCTTTCCTGAAATATTTATCTTGAAATAGCATTAGCTCAATGAGCTATATGTTGTTAATAATTACCAAAACCACCCAAGGATAGTTGCACTTTCAATCTCCCCCTTTTTGGTAATTGATGACAACATATAGATCAAAGCTTCGTCAAATGATAATAAAATTGAAATACATTGTCGCTTTGAGAAGTATGTGATAAGAAAGAGCTCCCCCTAAATTTGTGCACTATTTAAGATTTGCTTTTGAATGCAAATGCACAACCGATTAGGATCATGGGTCACTCTTCCATGTCACATACATCTTGGTGGAGCGCTCAAAATGATAGAAAATTAAAAACATGCACTCATCACCAAGCAAAGTGAATGATCATATAAGAGATATAAGAGATAATATCATCTAAGCAAGCATTAAAGTAGCATATGATAAAACACATGATCAAACAAGTATCTCACACAAACATAGAGTATCAACCAAGCACACAAAAATTTCAACCAAAAGCAAGAGAGATAAAAGGCAAAACACTCTCTCTCGAAGCCTATGATCTATACATATTTCTCCCCCTTTGGCAACAAGTTACCAAAAAGTTCAAAAATGCATAGTGCTATGCGTCTCTCGGGCTTGGTCTTCGGGAGGTGGTGTAGAGAGAACTCCAAGGACGAAGGCATCTGTTGATGTAGTTGGAGCTGGTGGAGTGGCTGCTGGAGGGGGCATTGAAGCTGTAGCTGCTGGTGCTGATGCTGTGGCTCTTGAGTCAGGTACAGGCACTGCAGCAGACCTCTGTCCTCTAGGCACTCGCTGAAAAGCATCAGTAGTTGCCTTCCCTCTCCTCTCTTCCGCTTCCTCCTGGAGCTGCTCAACTGCTGTTTGGATCTCAGTTACCTTTAGATCAAGATCATAAAATTTTGTCCCTATGATCCTCTCCAGACTCTCCTGGTTTTGAGTTAGGGTGGCCAAGCCCATCTCAATCCTCAGTGTAGATTGGATCAGATATGCAAGCTGATCTTGCTTGCTCTTCGGGAAAACTTGAGATGCTTCCTCTACACTAGGCATCTTGGCAGCTTTCTCAGCCTTAGCTTTGGATCTCTTCTTTTGTGCTTGAGCTGATGTTGGTTCCTGCTCATTCATCACTACAGTGTTGTCTTCAAATTCAGGATATAAGGGTAGATGCTCCTTGTCCAACAAATATGTGTCTATGCCCATCTTGAAGTTGATGAGCTCCTGAATGTGTGGAGCATACCCACAGCTTCTCTTTTGGTCAGCAGCTGTCCTCTTGATTGTCTCTACAATCAGACTCATGACCTTAAACTTTTGAGGGACATCAAAGATTTGCAATAAGTTGATGGAATGTCCTCTGATCATCTTCTGATCTCTTGACTTGGGTAGCAAAGTGTGCCTGAGGATTGTGTTGATGGTAGACAGACCAGACAACAAGTAATGTACTGATCCAAGCTTGTGAGTCTCCAAAGCTTTATCTGGGATCTCTTTGTACATGTTTGCCATAGTGTTGTGGTCTTTCTTCTTCTTTGCATACACATCCAAGTCATCTTCATGTTCCTCTGGGGCATTGATCAATTTAGCCCATTATTCAACAGTGGATTGGTACCTAGTACCTTCAGACATCCATATGATCTTCCCATCTGGATAAGAGTGAGCAGTGGAGTAAAACTGCATGATCAGCTCATCATTCCATTTTGTGAGCTTCTGCCCAACAAATTTGTCAACTCCACATGCTTTGAAACTATCATATACTCCTGGGAAGTGGTCTTCTTTCTCCTTGATGTACTCCCAATCAACCCATCTCATGTCACATACAATTGGCTTCTTGTCAAGCAAAATTTTCTCATAGAAGTCTTGATGTTCTTTTGTATGAAATCTGTAATCAATTGCAGTCCTCCTCCTCACAGCATAGAGATCAGACTGTCTCCACAATCTCAGTCCAGCATCCTTTCTGTTGTGCATGTCTTCAGCCACTCGATGAGCATCATTGTGGTCTGGAATCTTGGGTTTCAGTTTTCTCAAAATGAGAGACTCATCATCCTCTTTTCTTCAGCTTGAGGCACTGGGGCCTTGTTCTTCTCTTCTACAGGAATACTTCTGGTGTTCCTCTTGGGCTTTGGGGGCTTCTGAGCTTGAGCTTTGGGAGCAGTCTTGGGCCTTGATGGAGCAGCCCCTGACTTGATAGCATCTCCCATAAGCTTCTGAGCTTTGGGTGCTAGAGCATCCTCTTCTTCTTCATCAGAAGAATGCTTCTCAAATTCAGCCATGGGGTCCACCTTCTTGCACCATCTTCCCCTCTTTCTCTCCTTATTTTTCTTGTCTTCAGCAGCATCTTCTCCACCAGTTGTCTTAGAGAGTTCTTGAATGGATGCCCTGGCCTTAGACATTGGGACTCTTCTGGCAGGTGCCTTCTTGTTCAAGCCTGGCTTTGTTGCAGCAGTTGTGCCATACTCCTTCTTCAGCACCTTCTTCTTTGATGTATCCTCATCCTCAACAGCCACATAGTCCTCATCCTCAGAGTCTGAGGTTCTCTTCTTCCTTGCTCTAGTGGCTGCCTTGGGCAAGTTACTAGGTGTGCTTCTACTGCCCTCATCATAGCTGCTTGAGGGATCCGAACCCTCACTCAATTGCACTTGTTCCTCAGATTTGTTCTGACTGTCACTCTGGTCAGACATCTTGGCAATCTAACTGACAGTAGACCCTGTGAATAGATGTAGATGAGGTAGAGTGGATGAGCATCACAAAGTGCAGAGTTTTTGCAAAACAGATGACTCAAAATGTTAGTTTTAGTTCTCCACAGAAAGCATTTCGGAGCTACCGATTTGTTAAACTTGGTGATACCGAAGCAATTTTGGAGCCTAAACTAGTGAACTCGGTCAGACCGAGTCACAGTTCGGTGGCACCGAGACTGCTAGGGTTTCACAGAGAATCAAACTCGGTCACACCGATGTGCAGTTTTCGGTCAGACCGAAAATGCATGTGCTATGGCCTAAGCCAAATCGGTGAGACCGATTTCTACAACTCGGTCGGTCCGAGATGAGTTCAGCGGAGACCTAACCCTAAATTTCCAAATCAAATCTAACCTAAAGGATGTTTTTTGTGGATAGAGCGTTTGCATACGTGGTAAAGATCATAGCAAAGCAATAGGCTATGAATCGGAGTTAAGGAATTAGCACATAGAGTCGAACCCATACCCTAGTTCGGCGGAGGTTCACTACGGCGGCAACGGCAGAGCAGATTTCCATTGACGGCGATGGAACCAGTGGCGGGAGGTCGCTGGCGGCGAGGAGATGATCCAAAGACCCGAGGAGGCAGAGCAGGACACACGGGCGGGCTGAGGAGTTTGAAGAAATTTCCAAAATCTCACCCGTGGGTTTATATATCCTGACCCTGTTGGTGTGACCGAGTGGAACAAGTCGGTGGCACCGAGATGCAGAATCGCAAGCGATTACTGCAACTCGGTGTGATCGAAAGGTTCAAATCGGTTGCACCGAGATTGAAAATCTAGATCAACTTAGTGAACTTGGTGTGACCGAAGTAGATGACTCGGTCATACTGAAATGCACAAAGAGGTTTTGGAAGTTTAAGTCTATGACGAATCGGGGACTCCGAGTGCTCCTCACACAGAGTGGTTCGAATCTGACTTGATCAAACTTTGTGATGTAGCATGAATAGAGTTTGAGACGAGAAAAACATAGATAGCTAGAGGGTGTTCTTAGGCATTCTTGTCCATCCATTTGGCAAAAGAGAAAAAGCCAAACATTCAAAACAACAAATGGATGTCCTCGAATGAGTAAAATATGCAATCAACATGCTCACACAATAAGATGGCAAATGAAATATGTGACAAAGCATGCACAAACACTCTAGCATCTATCAAGCAATTTGGCGATGACTAGGTCATCTATATATGAGTATATTGACTTAGGAGTCAAATGAGAACATTTGATCATAGGTCATACTCATCGTTTAAGCACAAGTGGGGTTACCACTTTTACATAAAGCATTGTTGTGTTCACATCATTAGAGTTGCTTTAGCTCAATTGATTAGAGTAAAGCTCCCCCTAGATGTGATATCCCCCCCCCTAAGAGGGATGAACTAACCTTGGGTTTTGTCGATGATGACTTCATGTAGGTGTTGAAGATGTAGATGCTCAATGTTGATGTAGATCATTTGGAGCAATCCATTGGAGTGAGTTGCACTTTCAATACCTACACGGGTTAGTCCCACAAGGAACAAACAAGGATATCCATAGACATAGAGTGATGTACACATAGATGATGTCCATGAAAGCATTAGGTTACCTTGTCCCTTGTCTTACCAACAAGAGGGTTTGTGACTCCTTGAACTAGTGCAAGATATGGAAGTTGTTTGCACATGTTCTTGCCAAAAGATATGAGTGAAGTATGTTGGCGGAGTCACCCTCAAGAACTCTCTAGTTCTTCTTCTTCAGGATCCACACCATCTTGATGGGAATCCTTGGAGTTGTAGTCGTACTTGATGAAGTAGAACTTGATGTAGTCTTGGGAACCCACTTGACCAAGGCCTTAGGAGCTTCTTCAAATGCATCAATCTCCTCTTGAAGCTTGTCCTTGCCTTTTTGCTTGTGGTCTTGTGGTGGAAGATCATCTTGAGCTTGTGTTCCTTGGAAAGAAGTAGGATCATACTTCTCTTGTTGAGGAACAAACTTCGTCTTAGGTTATTGATCTTCTTCCCACTCAACTCCATTGGCATTGAACTTCCGTTCAAAACCAATACCTTGATTCTTCCGGTGTCTTCCTTGCTTGCGTACAATTTCCTCAAATTGCTTAATTCCGGCAAGACTCTTGTAGACACCCTTCTCTATAATTCCCTTCAATAAGCTATTTTCTTGCTCAAGTGTGACTTGGCTAAGAGAATCATTAGTGGAATCAAGAGAACTACAAGAAGCAACAAACATTGGATTTAGCATGATTATTGTTACTACTAGATGAAGAATCTTTCTTACTCTTGTTGCTAGATTTTACTTGTGGCATGTAAGTAGACAAGAGTAAACGCTTGGCAATGTAAGAAGAACTTTTCTTGGGAAGATCATCATTGATTGCCTTTAAGAACTCATGCTCTTGCTCAAGGTTGAGTTTTTAAAAGCGTAGTTTCTCATGAGTCTTTAAAAGTTCTCGATGATCTTCCAAGGTAGTTTCATGAGCTAACTTAAGAGTGTTTAGTCTTTAGTTAGATGCTCAATCTCCTTCTTATCATCGTCATTCGTTTTATCTTGATTAGCATGATTAGTAGCAAGTTCATCATAGTTTTCATAGCTAGAGTTGTCAACAAGTAAATCATCATCTCCTAGCAAATCATCTTCATCACTATTGAAATCAACATACTCGGGGTGTGATACTTTTGGGCCTTTAGCCATGAAGCATCTTCCAATTCCTTCATTTGGTGAGTCAAATATGTCGTAGGAGTTGGTTGACACAAGTGCTAGACCGGCAACACCTTCATCTTGAGTATATTCGGAGTCGGAGTGATGGTCGGAGTCGGATACCCATTCACCAACATGAGCTTGATGTCTTCGCTTTGTGTAGCTCCTTGATGATTTGTCCTTCCTTTCCGAATCCTTGCTTCTCCGAGAGGTTCTACGTTTGTAAGGATCATCTCTACTCCTTCTCTCTCTTAGTGGTGATTCTTCTCTTCTACTTCTTCTTTTAGGAGAATCTTCTCTTCTTTTGTAGGGAGCCGTACACTCATTGGAGTAGTGTCCGGGTCTTCCACAATTGTAGCAATTTCGTTCACGACCTGAAGATCTTTTGTCATTGTAGGACCTTGACTCGGAACTTCTTTCCTTGCTTCTACTCTTGTAGAACTTGTTGAAGTTCTTCACCATTAGGCTCAATTCTTCATTGAAGGTTTGTTTCTCACTTGATGATGTGGGAGCATCACATGAGGCTTTGTAAGCACCGCTTGACTTGTTGTGGAGCTCTTCCTTATCCTTGAGTGACATCTCATGAGCAACAATTCTTCCAATGACCTCTGTTGGCTTGAGATCTTTGTAATTGGGCATCATTTGGATCAATGTGCACACGGTATCATATTTTCCATCCAAGGCTCTTAGGATCTTCTTGATGATGAATCTATCGGTCATCTCTTCACTTCCTAAGCCGACAATCTCATTTGTGATGAGAGCAAGCCTAGAGTACATTTCAGCGACACCTTCACCATCCTTCATTTTGAACTTCTCAAGTTGACTTTGAAGCACATCCAATTTCGATTCCTTGAAGGAGTCAGTACCCTCGTGCATATCAATCAAAGTATCCCAAATTTCCTTTGCATTCTCAAGACGGCTATTTTGTTGAATTCTTCGGGGCACAATCCGTTGAAGAGAATATCACAAGCTTGAGCATTGTATTGCAGCATCTTCAACTCTTCCGCGGTAGCTTCACGGTTCGGTTCTCTCCCATCAAAGAATTCACCTTGCAAGCCAATACACACAATAGCCCAAACGGCGGGGTTATATTCAAGAATATGCATTTTCATCTTATGCTTCCAACTAGCAAAATTAGTACCATCAAAGTAAGGACCTCTACGGTGGTAATTTCCCTCGCTAGACGCCATACTCTCCTAGGTTGTGAAACCAAGGCTATGATCACCAAAAGCTATGGAAATCAAGGCAAATGGAGACCAAAGCTCTGATACCACTTGTAGGATCGAAAGTATGTCTAGAGGGGGGTGATTAGACTACTTGACCAAATAAAAATCTAGCCTTTTCCCAATTTTAAGTCTTGGCAGATTTTAGCAACTTAGCACTAGTCAAGTAAACAACCTACACATGCAAGTCTAAGAGTATTGCAGCGGAATGTAAAACATTGCACATGAAGGTAAAGGGAGGAGTTTGGAGGGAGCAAACGCAATGTAGACACGGAGATTTTTGGCGTGGTTCCGATAGGTGGTGCTATCGTACATCCACGTTGATGGAGACTTCAACCCACGAAGGGTAACAGTTGCGCGAGTCCACGGAGGGCTCCACCCACGAAGGGTCCACGAAGAAGCAACCTTGTCTATCCCACCATGGCCATCGCCCACGAAGGACTTGCCTCACTAGGGTAGATCTTCACGAAGTAGGCGATCTCCTTGCCCATACAAACTCCTTGGTTCAACTCCACAATCTTGACGGAGGCTCCCAAGTGATACCTAACCAATCTAGGAGACACCACTCTCCAAAAGGTAATAGATAGTGTGTTGATGATGAACTCCTTGATCTTGTGCTTCAAATGATAGTCTCCCCAACACTCAACTCTCTCTCACAGATTTGGATTTGGTGGAAAGATGATTTGAGTGGAAAGCAAGTTGGAGAAGGCTAGAGATCAAGATTCATATGGTTGGAATGGAATATCTTGACCTCAACACATGAGTAGGTGGTTCTCTCTCAGAAAATGTATGATGGAAGTGTAGGCATGTTCTGATGGCTCTCCTCACGAATGAAGAGTGAGTGGAGGGGTATTTATAGCCTCCACACAAAATCTAACAGTTACACACAAATCACCAAACTCGGTGGGACCGAATAATGCAACTCGGTCAGACCGATTTAGTTCAAAATGTGAATGTTAGGATTTTCGGTGGGATCGATATGTCAACTCGGTGGGACCGATTTCATTAGGGTTAGGGCATAACATAATCTCGGTGAGAACGATTACACAAACTCGGTGGGACTGATTTTGGTAATAAGCTAACAGAGAGTTCATCAGGCAAACTCGATGGGACCAATTCGCTCATCTCGGTGAGACCGAAACGTAACGAAAGGGAAACAGAGAGTTTGCATTGCGAACTCGGTGGGACCGATCGCCCATCTCGGTGAGACCGAGATCCCTATCGGTGAGACCGAATTGATTAGGGTTTGTGGAAGTGGCTATGTCAAATGAACTCGGTGGCGCCGGATAGAAAGTTTCGATGGGGCCGAGTTTGACTTTTGGTTTGGGACAAATGTGGATATGAGAAAGTGGTTGAGGGTTTTGGAGCATATCACTAAGCAAGCCATTAAGCAACACCTCATCCCCTTTTAATAGTATTGGCTTTTCCTATGGACTCAATGTGATCTTGGATCACTGAAAGTAAAATGTAGAGTCTTGAGCTTTAGAGCTTGAGCCAATATTTTGTTCTTAGCATTTTGAGGGGTCCACATTCCTAATCCATGCCATGCCAATCATTGAGCTTTCCTAAAATATTTATCTTGAAATAGCATTAGCTCAATGAGCTATATGTTGTTAATAATTACCAAAACCACCCAGGGATAGTTGCACTTTCAAGATTCGTAGGCGCCGTTGTGTGCGAGCTTCGCCATAGCACGACAAACTGGACGTCGCCACAGATGGCACACGCTTCCATGCAGCCGAGTGTGTGCGCATGCATGTCTTATTCATGTGTATTCTGCGGCCGAGTGTGTGTGCACGCATGTGTTGTGTACGTGCGTTGTGTGCTCTATGATGTGCGCGTATGTGCATGAGTTAGTGCGTTGGCGGGTGCACATGCATGGATGCATGCGTCATGTACATTGCTACCTCTTGAGCACTGCGTTGGTTTTCCCTTGAAGAGGAAAGGGTGATGCAACAAAGTAGCGTAAATATTTCCCTCAGTTTTTGAGAACCAAGGTATCAATCCAGTAGGAGGCCACTCGCAAGTCCCTCGTACCTACACAAACAATTAAGAACCTTGCAACCAACGCGATAAAGGGGTTGTCAATCCCTTCACGGCCACTTGCAAAAGTGAGATCTGATAGAGATGATAAGATAATATTTTTGGTATTTTTATGATAAAGATTAAAAGTAAAGATTGCAAAGTAAAAATAGCTTGGAAACTTATATGATGGAAAATAGACCCGGGGGCCATAGGTTTCACTAGTGGCTTCTCTCAAGATAGCATAAGTATTATGGTGGGTGAACAAATTACTGTCGAGCAATTGATAGAAAAGTGCATAATTATGAGAATATCTAGGCATGATCATGTATATAGGCATCACGTCCGTGACAAGTAGACCGACTCCTGCCTGCATCTACTACTATTACTCCACATATCGACCGCTATCCAGCATGCATCTAGAGTATTAAGTTCATAAGAACAGAGTAACGCATTAGGTAAGATGCCATGATGTAGAGGGATAAACTCATGCAATATGATATAAACCCCATCTTTTTATCCTCGATGGCAACAATACAATACGTGTCGTTTCCCCTACTGTCACTGGGATCGAGCACCGCATGATTGAACCCAAAGCTAAGCACTTCTCCCATTGCAAGAAAGATCAATCTAGTAGGCCAAACCAAACTAATAATTCGAAGAGACTTGCAAAGATAACCAATCATACATAAAAGAATTCTGAGAAGATTCAAATGTTGTTCATAGATAATCTTGATCATAAACTCACAATTCATTGGATCTCGACAAACACACCGCAAAAAGAGTTACATCGAATAGAACTCCAAGAAGATCGAGGAGAACTTTGTATTGAGATCCAAAGAGAGAGAAGAAGCCATCTAGCTAATAACTATGGACCCGAAGGTCTGAGATAAACTACTCACACATCATCGGAGAGGCTATGGTGTTGATGTAGAAGCCCTCCGTGATCGATGCCCCCTCCGGCAGAGCACCGGAAAAGGCCCAAGATGGGATCTCACGGGTACAGAAGGTTGCGGCGGTGGAATTAGGTTTTCGTGGTGCTCCTCGATGGTTTCGCGGTACGTAGGTATATATAGGAGGAAGAAGGAGGTTGGTGGAGCCACGAGGGGCCCACGAGGGTGGAGGGCGCGCCCAGGGGGTAGGCGCACCCCCTGCCTCATGGCCTCCTCGTTGATTGCTTGACGTTCACTCCAACTCCTCTGGATCACGTTTGTTCCAAAAATCACGCTCCCGAAGGTTTCATTCCGTTTGGACTCCGTTTGATATTCCTTTTCTGCGAAACACTGAAATAGGAAAAAACAGCAATTTGCACTGGGCCTTGGGTTAATAGGTTAGTCCCAAAAATAATATAAAAGTGTATAAATAAGCCCATTAAACATCCAAAACAGAATATATAATAGCATGGAGGAATAAAAAATTATAGATACATTGGAGACGTATCATACATGCGTGGCCGCTTGCGTGGTTATCAATATAAAATATAAAATATCTTCAACTTAGCATCCTGATGTATCGCCTCTAGTGGTTAGCGAACAATTCATGTTCTTTTATTTGTTTATTCCACTAACTGACATGTGGAACCACAAGGCAGCGAGAGGGCATGTTGTACTAGGCGCCATATAGACTGTTTGACCAGTCAACAAGTGCCATACAGATAGGATACCGAGCTATATGATGAACCAATGACCGTACAATCATTACAACTCGTATTCAGTGACCGTATTGAGCGTATTCTGAAGTCCGATGATCGTAGTGTGCTTCGGCCTCAACTTCAGTGACCGCCGGTGTATTTATCTCATTTTCCTATTCCTGCATTTTAAGTTCCTACGAAGACAGACTTGTTCGGTTCAACCGCCTCCCTAGGTGTTTGGAGAGGAATTGGCCAGCGCGAGGCGGTTCTATAGGTGGGCAGGCGGTAAAAAACAGGGGAAACCCTGCAATGTTCCTTGCAGACGCTCCACCGCTAGGTTCCTTTCTCCTTCTCGGTCGTCGGGAATCTATGTTCTTCCACTCTATTTTTTGACGTGAGCTTTGTTCATCCTTTTGCCAACACGCGAAACATCTAGCATCAAGGTGCACGTGTCATGCAAGAAAATGGAGATAATCAGATAAGCAGTGCGTAAGTGAGTCGTGCACTTCAATGGCACCTACTACGCAATATTTCTTCTTCTCGATGGCACGTGAATAGTGCACGTACTCAATGACAGAGCACAGGATGGTAGCCATGACATGGTCAGCCCTTTTTTGGAGAGAGTAAGTACTAAATAACTTTGATGTGTCCCGTTAACTCGCAGAACGATGAGAAGCTTGCTTACTACGCCTTCTCCCTCGCCAACACGTGCGTGGTGGCTCGCAGCACGAGGAGAAACATTTGCTTACAAGCGGTGGACGTGCAGCAGTTCATTTGGTGTCAGATTGCTAGAAGTACTACTGTAGTACCATCATTATTGTTCGACTTTCGGAAGAGGCGAACAACCAGGTTAGTAGAACCCGACTCAGTATTCTTAAAAAAAGAGGGGAAGCAGAACCGGGTCAAGATGATATGGTTCACCCCTTCTTCTTGTGCCAAAGATCTTACCATTTCTGAAGGAACTGGGGCTACATTTCTTTTCAATTTCCATTCAAGAGTTTCTATCTATTTCCACGCCCTTTTCTTGAGACCTCGAAACATGAGGACAAATTACTTCTCTTAGGAACACATACAAGAAAAAGGATAACGATAGCCCTCCCATTAACTACTTCATTTTTATTTATGAATTTTATAGTAATAGAAATCCATGTCCTACCGAGACAAAATTTAGAACTTGTTATCCTCTTGCCTAATAGGCAAAGATTGACCTCTCTAGAAAGACTGATTCATTCGGATCGATATGAGGACCCAACTCCGTTGCATTGCCAAAATCCATGTTCCATATTTGAAGCGGCTTGACCTCTATGCTTCTCTCATGGTACAATCCTCTTCCTGCTGAGCCCCCTTTCTCCTGGGTTCACAGAGAAAAAAATGTCGGGCTGGTGCCGACAGTTCATCACGGAAGAAAGAACTCACAGAGCCGGGATCGGTAACTAATAGTACTACTAACTAATACTAATATATAGAAATAGATATCTAGAAATAGAAATGAACTAATATATAGATAACCGAAAATGAAAAGAACTATCTTTTTTGTATACTTTCCCCGTTCTATTGCTACCTTGGGTCTTATGCAATTGATCAGATCATATAGATATCCCTTCAACACAACATAGGTCATCGAAAAGATCTCGAATGACTCACCAAAGCACGAAAGCCAGTTAGAAAATAGATTCCTATTTGAAGAGTGCCTAACCGCATGGATAAGCTCACATTAACCCGTCAATTTTGGATCCAATTCGGGATTTTTCTTGGGAAGTTTCAGGAAGAAATTGGAATTGAATAATATAGATTCATACAGAGGAAAAGGTTCTCTATTGATGCAAACGCTGTACCTAGAGGATAGGGATAGAGGAAGAGGGAAAAATAGAAATGAAATAAATAAAGATTAATATCATCCAACGAATTCACCGATCCAATGCCTACGAGTTTTCCACATATTATTCTTGCTACTGTTAGTGCTGTTAGCGTTACTGCTGCTTTGTTACCACTGCTTTCAAAACTATCATACTACTGTGCAACTAATTAATCTTTTGCAGATATTTAATCTCCAGGTGTGGTTGAATTGATAACTCAACTGCTAATACTTGCAAATATTCTTTGGCTCTCCTTGTGTCGAATCGCTAAATTTGGGTTGAATACTCTACCCTCGAAAACTGTTGCGATCCCCTATACTTGTGGGTTATCAAGACCTTTTTTGGCGCCGTTGCCGGGGAGCATAGCTATATTTGTTGAGTCACTTGGGATTATTATCTATCTATCACTATGAAGAATCTGAAGGATACCAAAACCAAGATTTTTCCTCTAAGACGAGGGGTGGTAAGGAACTTCCATCTAGCTCTGCACTTGATTCACCTTCTATTGTGAGTAAACTTGCAACACCACCACATGCTATTAATCCTGATATGTCACAAGTTACTGATGATTCTACTTCTACTATGGATGATGCTTATGATGACGCTAGTACCTTGCTTGATGGTAATGTGCCTGATGCGGAGCATCCTACGATCATCCCCATGTACACTATGATGAGACCTCGACCTCAAGCATACGCCATTGGACACAAGGTGAACTCACTCCTAAGTCCTTCCCCTTTCCATTCATGCGAGACATGGTTGCTACCTAATGCAAAGACACTACATGTGCTTAGGAACCAAAGACTAAAGGAGGAAGAACGGACAGCGTCAAGACTTGTGCAAAGTTTCTGCCAAGCCCGGAACTTCCGGCCACAGCCCGGAACCTCTGCCCCCCGGACCTTCCGGCCAGCCCGGAACCTCAGGGCCTCGAGACTCCAGGCGACGACCGGACGCGCCAACTCTGTGTCCAGCCTGGACCCTACCCGGAAGCTCGCCCGGAACTTCCGCCATCCGGAACTTCCGGCCATCCCGGAACTTCCGGCCATGCTGCACCAACGCCGCCCCGGACTTTGCCAACTCTCTGGATAGCCCGGACCATGCCCGGAACCTCCGGAGCCTGGACCTTCTGTCCCTGCCCCGAACTTCCGGCCTGCCTGCGTGCAGAGTCTCTGGGACGAGGCCGATGTACATGTTTCACCCCTCACTTACCCCTTCGTGGCCCTAGACTATATATACTCCTCCACCTCCACCATTTTAGGGTTAGCAAAGGATTAGCTCATTTGAGAGATAGAGCTTTTTTCATACACTTGGTTACTTCTCGGTTGGAGTCCACGACCTCTTCGGAGAAGATCCCCCAAGCGGATTCAAGACCCCTCACGGGAAGACCCCCTCAAGACCTCCTCACGGAGAAGAACTTGCTACTTGTATCGTCCCTTGTTGATCGTGGATCATGTATCTCTTTGTGTTTCGAGGATCTAGCACATGTGTAATCGAATCTTGTTGGTTTGAGTGATTCTCTCGTGTTTCCCCTCGTGCTTTCCCCTCGTGTTCTTCGTGTTCTTCGCGGGATCTGCTCCAACCGTGAAAGATCAGGCATCTAGGGTTCTACCCTACGTCATCTTGGATCAAAGCAAGGTTGATCACGGATTTGGAGTCTCCACCTCTGTTTCTAGCCTTCTTTTGCTTGATTTCGTTCTAAATTTTGAAAATCCCCACCAAAAACAGCCCCAATTTTTTTGTGATTTGTTGGTTTGGATGATATTTTGTTGATTTTGATCCATGGATTAGTTGTGTTTTCAAGTGGATCTAGCTTTCCCCATCTTTTCCGCCATTTCCATCCACTAAATCGTGTCAATTTTGCCCCAGGTTTGTCCTAGAAGAAATTTCCACGACCCCCGGAACTTCCGGACTCCCCCGAAACTTCTGTCCTAGCCCCGGAACTTCCGGGCTAAACCGAAAGTTTACCCCAAAAATCCCCAGACTCCCCGCAGTTTTTCCGCGACCGCTGGAACTTCCGACCACCCCCGGAACTTCCGGCCCTAGGCCCGGATCTTCCGGCCTAACTAGAGACATTACATAGAAATTCAGCATCAGCCTCTTTCATCGTTTTCATCATAAATTTTCGCTCCGAACTCCGATTTGAGTGTTCTTTGTCTTGTTTTGAAGCCATCGACGTGCCCAAGGTCCTCACATTGGTTTCACCACCATTTGACTCCAACAAATTTATGGAACTTAGGCATCTTTGCCTAGGGCTTCCACCGTATCATCCGCATAACCACCACCGACTTCCGCAACCTAACCCATTTTGTACCCCTTAGCATTTGAGGTTGTTTGAGTTGTGACTTGAGTCTCCTAAGGTGTTTTGGCTACTTAGGGACTGTTCTTCCAACTCCGACACAGTCTATAGCCCATCATATCCTTCCACTACCATAACCCATTTTGACTGGGTTTCCACAATACTTCCGCAACCACCACCGCATTCCCGCTATCACCATTTTGACATTTGATGTTTGAGATTTTGAGTTCACGGTTTTTCCGTTTCCTAAGGTGTTTCCGCTAATTAGGAACTGTTCGACATCGAGAACACCACCACTCATCATCGCCACGAGGTAGCCATTGTACATAAGGACGGTAACCTCGATGACACCATTGTATATTCCCCTTGCAATTGCATTGATAACCCCTAGCCCATTTTGTGTCACTTGCCTATCGAGACTAGCCTTTGAGTATTGCCGGCAACGTTACTTGTGCACGTTAGTGATCATCGATCCGCCCTTCCATTGCATACATACCATATCATATTGGTATCATCTTGGTATCATATCATCTCTTGTGTCACAAGATTGTTCCCGTATATACACAATTGCTATCTTGGTTTGTGCATTTTGCAAAAGTGGCCATAGAAAAAAGACAGAATAAGCTTTTAAGCAAAGAGAAAGAGCAAAGAGCTTGTAAGAAATAGCCATAGCATCACACCACATTGCATATAAGATTGTCATATCCGATCATCTTGGATCATCTTGAGAGAAACACCGGGAACCATACATACATATCATACTTGGGATAGAAGTCGTTGCATTTTTGTCTCCTATAGGTTGTGCACAAGTGTCGTATCCGCCTATTGAGAAATCATGCTATCGTCTCTCAAGAGTTGTGCAACAAGAGCATTTTCCGTGGATTCCACATTTTGAGCTCATTCCTTGGTTGCACGACCCCATTTATCTATCCGTGTGTGCGTTTCCGTGTGCCATTCATTGCTATGGGTCTACTTGTCGCACTTGTGATTTTGTGAATCTCTTTCAACATTATTGACTCGAATATCTTTCAACATTATTGACTCTTGCTAACATTTTGCATCAAAATTTTGTTCCACTATCTTCACCAAGCTACTCCATAAGCCTTATTTGTGTAGGTGTGAGAAATCGACGAGATCGATACCAATTGTGCTATTTCCTTGTTACATTATTGAGTGATCATTGATCCATTCTCAACATCGGTCAAGGTACATTTGGTATAGTTCTCTCCTTTCTTCCACTCATATTTGCTCGAGTCTTGTGATGGATAGGCAAGGGATTTCATCTCCGGTGTTCCACGACATCGATGGCGCGAACAACTACAACACCAAAACTCCCCACTTCGGACTACAATGAGCAATGCAAGTCATCGACAACATCACCACCGACTTACGACATTCCAAAGCAAGGAGAAGGGACTACTTCAACAACAAGCTTTCCGCACAAAAGGAGGAGCAAGATGCAAGGATGAAGGAGATACGCGACTTGATGGCCAACTACAAGTCTTCTTCCCATTCGTCATATTCACGGCGGCGACGTTCAATTCACAAGTCTTCGGAGCACACAGACGATGCAAGCGCAATTCGTCCAAGTCAACATCTCCATGGCGACTACCATCACATTCATGATCCACATCGTCATGAAGGGCTAGTCACCTCCAAGCATCATGTGCACGACAACGACGAATGACATCGACTACAAGCTCAAGCATGACAAATACGACACCATCAACATGAAGACGCTCGAGACGCGCAAACCTACAAGTCCCAACAAGCTCTACATCAAGCTATGGCCAAACTTCATAAGCACAAGAGAAGACCGCGAGAAAAGCACCACCAAGAGGAAGCTTCGGCTACCACCACCACTTCGGCATCTTCTCAAAATGCTCAAGGCATCTTCAACTTTGGACGGATGACATCTTCGCCTACTTCCCATGAGTTCTCCTACATTGACATCTTCAACAACAAGGTGACCACCTACAAGCGAGGACGACCCTTCAATCTTTGGAAGCCCCTCAAGGAAGATGGCCAAGCATGGGAAATTCCCTTCGGTCATGGAGACGAGCTACGAGGTGCCACATCATATGGGCCTCCTACAACAAGACGGCGACAAGACAGTCGAGCAAGGGCCATCCCTTTCGACCACAGCGGCGAGTACGAACCTCTTCAACAACATGAAGAAGGCGCCCAAATATGTCTCCTACTCCGAGTCAAGCTACGAGACCGCGCATGAGACCCTCTCTTTGGTATCGGAGGAGAGCGATGATTTGCCACATCCTATGGCATTCATCTTTGGAGGTGTTATGGATGAGGAGGTTGAGCATGGGACTATCCCATCAACCAAGGCGGCGATAGGAGTTGAGCATGGAGATATTGACACCTACATCTCTCCAACACCCACATATGATGAGATGCCCCAATTGCCATGTGAGGAGAGCCACCAACCTATGAGTGAGATGTGTGACTCCACCATATATGACATTGAGTGCATTTCCTATGAGAGGATGAGTGTGACCACCACTAGCCCCACACTTGAGATCATGCCACACATCCTATGTGAGGTTGAGAGCCATTTGAGTAACTCCACCAACCATACAAGTGAGAGAATCCAAGAGGGAGTGAGTGAGCCCCAACACTTAGTGAGTGAGGTAGTTGACACGACATGTGAGGCCACTATGATTTCTAATGACGTAACCTCTACTCCTAGAGTGTTTTCCTTTTTGGTGCTAGATCTCCAACAAGACGAAGTGCCAATCCTCGACGAGTCCATACCTCCAATGAGAGAACCGATGGCCATGGTGGACGATGATGTACCCCCCACATGGTTCCATCAAGATGAAGATGACCATGACTTGGTCTTCGACACCTCACCTACAACACATGAGCGACGCTCCAAAGGTAACATAGGTTATGGTGCTTCTCTTGTCCCACAAGTGGACTATCTTACCAATGATTGCTTGCATGATGATGATCAACTTATGGATTTACCACATACTATGTCTTCTACATGCTTAGATATGACACCCATTTATGATGAATATGATGATGAGCATGTTGAATTGCCTACTTGTGATGCTATGCTCCATAGGATATCATGTGAAAATTCTATTGGTCACGTCATGTTTGACAATCCATTGAACTTGTCATATGCTATGAGTGAGATCTCCCATATTGCCTCACAAGAATCTCAACATAGTAACTATGCATGCCCCATTAAAATAAATCCCATTTGCACTTATGGCATAGATGACGAGATGATGGTCATTGGCTTTTGTTTCTCATGTGACGATATTGCCATGCTTCCTTTACATGATTTGCACAATTCATCTACTATTCCATGCCATGAACACATTGCTTCGTATATGCATTGTTCTGGATGTTGTCAATATTCTCCATGTGATGTTTCCACTAATGATCATGAGGAGACCCCCATAGTTTCTTCATACATATTAGGAGATTTTTATGCATTCCATACTTTGCATGATTCCCATGATTGTGTGCACCCTATGCATTCCATGAATAACAATGCTCTACATATTTATCATGATGCATTACACAATTTGAGTCTCCATTATGCCATACATAACAAAAAACCTCTCATGATGGATGACATGTTTCTATATCACGCATCTCATTTTTTTGAGCATTGGATATTTGGTGCTAACCAACACAAGAACGTGCGCAACATAATGGATGATGTGTACATATACCACGCACACACAATTTTCCCTTTGTCTTTGTTTTGTGTAGGTACTCACGTATACTCGTCAACCTCTCAATCCCAAGAGTTGACGAAACAAGCTCTTGAGAGCAACGATGACTTGGGATCCCGTGGACTATACTTACCACCGTTCTCTTCGCGCAACGACTTCGCGCATTACTTTTACTTGGCTCTCACATGGCTATGTGCTATTTACCATTTGTCACCTTATGCCCATTATATAGTGTTCACTTTGCATGTTATGCCTATTTCTATGTATTTGCCATGCAATTGTGACCCTTGTTTGCATTTACCCATGAGCCACAATTTTACTACTATGTGTATTTGCATGCTTGGTGGAGATACTTGTTGCTATTGCCATGTTTACCATGTGCCACATGCTATTGTGGATTCTGGTGTTGGGAGAGTCATGATGTTCTGTTGCTATTTACCTAGGACTTCTTGCCAATATAATGATGATACTTTACTTATATCTTGCTTTCATGCTTGTGCTATATCATGTGCATTATGTATGCCCACTATTCGCACACATGACATGATTGCCATGATTACCTCTAGTATGTTGCATCTTCGCACTACTAGCTTGCATGACTTGTTTACTATCATTGCTTGCTTTGTCGCATCACCCATGTTCCATTCTTACTCGCTTTCTTGGGTTGATGACATATATGTTCATGCCTCTCACATGATATATCTTGTTCATTGTCACTTGCCTCCAATAGTTGCATCTATGCTTATTGATCTTGGAGACTTGGACACTTTACTTGTGATGCATGCTTGTTTGATTGAGCTTAATCTCTTTGGTTGTTCTAGCATCTTATGCCTACATACCATGAACTACACCCTTGTACTTTCTTATGATAAGAATGATGAAAACACTTGTTGGGTATTTTACCACACGAATGATAGGTATTGCATTTGCACTAACCTCATTTGTTTTTCTGAGTGTTTGTCATGTTCTTTCATTTTGAAGGATTCACATGGCGGTACCTTCATGAGACATATTGGTTATGTGAAGGAATACAAGATGTGCAACTCCACCATCCTTGAGAAACTCCTAAAGGTGAACTCCTTCCATTTGAGCCATCCCCAAATATGAATATTGGATGGGTCATTCTTTCATTGTTGTCTCCTTCTTCTTGTCTACATGATACATCTATTGGATGGAGGACCGACATTGGAGATAGACCCTATGGACCTTCAAGTTGAGGAGTGCTCGCACTTAGTGGATGCCCCTACTTTGGAAGCACCACCGGACCACTACTTCTACCATGACACTGAGCCATGGTACAACACCACCCATAACAAATTTGCATCTTATGCATGGATTGCCTCACATTATGATTGCCCTGTTGCATCTTGTATTTCTATGTCATCCATGATATATGAGCTTGTGCACTTCCTTAGCAAATTTGTTGTGATCCTCCTTGATGGCATATTCATACATCATGATCATATTGCCCATCATCAATTGCATGATCACATACTCACATTGAGCACCAATTACCATGTTCGTAATTTGGATAAACCGTCCCATTATGACATCATTTTGCACAATGGTTGCATTGATCATATTTTCACATCATATTTGTGAGCACAATGAATGCTTTTTCTCCCATGAATGCTTTACATATCATTCTATATCATCTTGATAAGATTCATGCGCTTTGTCATGAACAATCTTGCCGAATGGACTCATACTCACTTGATGGACACCTTGTGTGCGCTAACCATTATATTTCCGAGTGTCGTTTGTGTTTGCTCTTTTTGCAAGTATACCACTCCGGAGACACCTTGGAGTACTTGGATTGTGCAATGTCTTCAACTCCATCCACCTACAAGTCCGTCCACGACAACCGTTTCCATGGTGATGAGGATCACGATCCGAGGTTGGATCTTTCCCAAGGGGGGGGGGGGGGATGATGCGGAGCATCCTACGATCATCCCCATGTACACTATGACGAGACCTCAACCTCAAGCATACGCCATTGGACACAAGGTGAACTTGCTCCTAAGTCCTTCCCCTTTCCATTCATGCGAGACATGGTTGCTACCTAATGCAAAGACACTACATGTGCTCAGCAACCAAGGACTAAAGGAGGAAGAACGGACAGCGTCAAGACTTGTAAGAAGTTTCTGCCAAGCCCGGAACTTCCGGCCACAACCCGGAACCTCCAGCCCCCGGACCTTCCGGCTAGCCCGGAAACTCCGGCCCTCGACACTCCAGGCGACGACCGGACGTGCCAACTCTCTTTCCATCCCGGACCCTGCCCAGAAGCTTGCCCAGAACCTCCGGCGCCCGGAACTTCCAGCCCTGCTGCACCAACGCCGTCCCGGACCGTGCCAACTCTCTGGATAGCCCGGACCATGCCCGGAACTTCCGGAGCCCGGACCTTCCGTCCCTGCCCGGAACTTCCGGCCTGCCTTTGCGTAGAGTCTCTGGGCCGAGGCCCATGTACCTGTTTCACCCCTCACTTACCCCTTCATGGCCCTACACTATATATACTCCTCCACCTCCACCATTTTAGGGTTACCAAAGGATTAGCTCATTTGAGAGATAGAGCTTTGCTCATCCACTTGGTTACTTCTCCATTCGAGTCCACGACCTCTTCGGAGAAGATCCCCCAAGTGGATTCAAGACCCCTCACGGGAAGACCCCCTCAAGAGCCCAAGTGGATTCAAGACCCCTCACGGGAAGACCCACTTGGTTACTTCTCTCGTGTTTTCCCCTCGTGTTCTTCGTGTTCTTCGCGAGATCTGCTACAATCGTGAAAGATCGGGCATCTAGGGTTCTACCCTACATCAGTGCCACTAGGTGAATTTCTTGATGAACAAATTGCTAGAGCTAAAGATATTGAGAATGCTGAAACTGATGAAATTAATGAAACTGATGAAGTACTTCAAGCTGAATATCTTGAAACACCTATTATACCTAGCTCTCCTAGATTTGAAATGCCTAAGATACCTGAAGGTTATGTTACGGATGAGGAGATAGATGGAGACTTTCTTGCTTGCAATGATAGAGATGATCTTAAGAAATTACTATGCAAACTGAAAGAGAATCTTTGAATGCGATAATGAAATGTGACCCTAAGTTTTCTACTTCACCTATCTTTGTTACCGATAAGGATTATGAATTCTCTGTCGACCCAGAGTTAATTACTTTGGTTGAATCTGATCATTTTCATGGCTATGAAACTGAAACTGTAGTGGCACATCTTACTAAACTGAATGATATAGCCACCCTTTTGCTCATGATGAGAAAATTCGCTACTATTATATTCCCAAATTATTTTATGTTCTCATTAAAGGGTGATTCTAAGATATGGTACAATACTCTTGCTCCTGGTTGTGTGTGTAGTCCCCAGGATATGATTTACTACTTCTTTGAAAAATATTTTCCTGCTCATAAGGAACAAGCTGCCTTACATGAAATATTTAACTTCGTGCAAATTGAAGAGGAGAGTCTCCCACAAGCTTGTGGGAGGCTTCTCCAATTATTTATGCTTTGCCTAATCACTGTCTTAAGAAAAATGAAATACTTGATATCTTCTATAATGGGCTAACCGATGCTTCTAGGGACTTCCTAGATAATTGTGCTGGTTGTGTTTTCAGGGAACGAACTATTGAACAAGCTGAAGAATTCTTGCTAATATATTGAAAAATTATGATGATTGGACTCTTCCTGAACCACTGCCTAAACCCACTCCGAAGATTAGGGGTATATTATTTCTCAGTCCTGAAGATATGCAAGAGGCAAAGAAATGTATGAAGGAAAAATGTATTAATACCGAAGATGTTAAGAATTTGCCACCTATTGAAGAAATACACAGACTTGATACGCCACCACCACCAGTGGTAGAGGTAAATTCTTTTATAAATTTTGATGAAAGTGAGATCCCTTCCAATAAACATCATAGTCAATGCCTATATGAATTTGATAGGTACATCATAAAACAAGATCACTTCAATGCCAATATTATGAAACAATTGAAATACAACTCTGATATGATTGCTCGCTTGAGTGACTTGTTATTTAGAATCACTAAAGATGTTAGAGGTGTAGGAAAACATGCCTCTATGGTTCAAACCCGGTTAGAACAAGTTGCTAAATCTCAAAGAGAGTTGCTTATTGAAATGAACAATAATATGAATGATCATGCTGTTAGAGTAATGAATAGAGGAGGTAGAATGACTAAGGAACCACTTGGGACACCGTAAAATAATTGAACAAGACTCTCAAAGAATTAATACTAATGCACCAAGTCCTTCTAAAAAGAAGAAGAAAAAGAAAAATGATAGGACTTTGCATACCTCTAGTGAACCTGAAATAGAAAAACCTCCTGAAGATAATAATGATGTCTCTATCTCAGATGTTGAAACTCAATCTAGTAATGAATAGTCACCTAGTGATAATGAAAAATATAATGATGATGTCCATGAAGACACCCAACCAGACAATGATAAATAACCAGATAATGATGTTGAGATAGAACTTGCTGTTGATCTTGATAACCCACAACCTAAAAATAAAAGATATGATAAAAGATACTTTGTTGCTAGAAAACATGGAAGAGAAAGAGAACCATGGGTTCAAAAACCCATGCCGTTTCCACCTAAACCAACTAAGATAAAAGATGATAAAGAATTTGAACGCTTTGCTGAAATGCTTAGGCCAGTCTTTTTGTGCACCTGTTTGACTGATATTTTAAAGATGGCCCTGAGGGAGTCTTGGATTAGGGGGTCCTCGGACAGCCGGACTATATACTTTGGCCGGACTGTTGGACTATGAAGATACAAGATTGAAGACTTTGTCCCGTGTCCGGGTGGGACTCTCCTTTGCGTGGAAGGCAAGCTTGGCAATTCCGATATGTAGATCTCCTCCCTTGTAACCGACTCTGTGTAACCCTAGCCCCCTCCAGTGTCTATATAAACCGGAGGGTTTAGTCCGTAGGACAACAACAATCATAATCATAGGCTAGCTCCTAGGGTTTAGCCTCTACGATCTCGTGGTAGATCAACTCTTGTAATACTCAAATCATCAAGATCAATCAAGCAGGAAGTAGGGTATTACCTCCATCGAGAGGGCCCGAACCTGGGTAAACATTGTGTCCCCCGCCTCCTGTTACCATCCGCCTTAGACGCACAGTTCGGGACCCCCTACCCGAGATCCGCCGGTTTTGACACCGACATTGGTGCTTTCATTGAGAGTTCCACTGTGCCATCACGATAAAGGCTTGATGGATCCTTCGATCATCGGCAATGATGCGATCCAGGGTGAGGTTTTTCTCCCCGGACAGATCTTCGTATTTGGCGGCTTCGTACTGCGGGCCAACTCGCTTGGCCATCTGGAGCAGATCGAGAGCTACGCCCCTGGCCGTCAGGTCAGGTTTGGAAACTTAAACTATACTGCCGACATCCGCGGAGACTTGATCTTCGACGGATTTGAGCCCATGTCAGGTGCGCCGCACAGTCACGACGAGCATGACTTAGCTCTGCCGTCGGACGGTGTTCGGGAGATCACACCTGTGGCCACTCCGGCCCTCAATCCGGAGCAGATCGCGCCGTCCGAGGACGGGTGGATGGACCCCGGCACGGAGGCCGTACACTGAGCGGCGATAGAGCCGAATACTGACTTCACCTCCTATGAGACCTGTGTTGCCGGACCCTTGGATTCATCCCCGGCCACGGGCTCCGAACCGCCTGCGTCCGTGCCTATCGAATCTGATTGGGCACCGATCATGGAGTTTTCCTCCGCGGATATCTTTCAGCACTCGCCCCTGGGCGACGTGCTAAATTCATTAAGGTCTCTTTCCTTGTCAGGAGGCCCTTGGCCGAACTATGTCCGGCTTGAGTGGGAAGCGGACGACAAAGAAATTCGTTCCCCACCCACCACCCACTTAATAGCCACTGTCGACAACTTAACCGATATGCTCGATTTCAGCTCCGAAGACATCGACGGTATGGACGACGATGCAAGGGAAGAACAGGAACCACCGCCCACAGGGCGCTGGACTGCCACCTCATCATATGATATATACATGGTGGACACCCCCAAAGAAAGCGATGGCAATAAGGCAACGGAGGATAATCCCCCCGAGAAGCAATCTAAGCACCGGCGTCATCGACGCCGCTCTAAGCCCCGCCATAGCAAAAGCAGCGATACCGGCACAAGAGACAATAACGCTGTGGATAGTGCCGAAAACGAAGACAATCCCCTCCAGCCAGGTTTCGAGCGGGAGGATGGGCAAGCTAGCCCTAAGGAACAGGCAGCAGACGGAGAATCAGAGGATGACAATTACATGTCCCTCTCCAAAGACGAGGTGAGCCTCGGCGACGAAGAATTTATCGTGCCCGAGGATCCGAGCAGGAGCGCTTCAAGTGCCGGCTTATAGCCACAACAAAAAGCCTGAAGAAAAAGTAGCAACAGCTTAAGCTGATCAAGATCTGCTAGCAGATAGATGGACTGAGGTCCTGGCAGCCGAGGAATACGAACTCGAGCGCCCAGCCAAAAGTTACCCAAAGAGCAGGTTGCTACCCCAACTCGAGGAGGAGGCATTAAAGCCCATACTTCCAGCATATGATGCGGCTGATCGGCCACCTCGTGGCCGAGACAAAGCGGCACATCAACCCGAAGACCAGCCCGCACCCCGCCGCCAGTCAAACAAAAACACCAAGGCCCGGGGCAACACGCAGGACCTGCGAGACGTATTGGAAAACAAAGCAGGGCATAAAAGATCGATCTACGGATCACGAGGGCGCGTCCCAACGCGTGACGACGGCCGTCACGCCGGATATACTAAAAGCAAATCCGACCGGGCCGAATACAGCAGACAAGACTCGTATGAACTGCGTCGTGATATAGCCCGGCACAAAGGCGCCGCACACCCCCTATGCTTCACCGATGAAGTAATGAATCATGAATTCCCAGAAGGGTTTAAACCCGTGAACATTGAATCATATGATGGTACTACAGACCCCGCGGTATGGATAGAGGATTTCTTCCTCCACCTTCACATGGCCCGTGAGGATGATCTACACGCCATCAAGTATCTCCCGCTAAAACTCAAAGGGACAGCTTGGCATTGGCTGAATAGCTTGCCGGCAAACTCCATCGGAAGTTGGGAGAACCTGGCAGACGCATTCCTGGACAACTTCCAGGGCACTTATGTGCGACCACCGGATGCTGATGATTTAAGTCACATAACACAACAGCCTGGAGAGTCAGCCAGGAAATTCTGGACTTGGTTCCTAACTAAAAAGAACCAAATTGTCGACTGTCCAGATGCCGAAGCCCTAGCGGCCTTTAAACATAACATCCGTGACAGGTGGCTCGCCCGACATCTCGGCCAAGAGAAGCCAAAATCCATGGCAGCCCTCACAACACTCATGACGCGCTTTTGCGTGGGCGAGGATAGCTGGTTGGCCCGTAACAACAACACAGCAAGCAACCCTGGCACATCAGGGGCCAGAGATAGCAACGGCAAACCCCGACGCAACAAACACAAGCGTCGCAAAAATGGTGAAAACGCCGAAGATACGGCAGTCAATGCCGGATTTAGTGGCTCTAAGTCCAGTCAGCGGAAAGGGCCACTCAAAAATGACAATTCGGGTTCGTCCAGTCTGGACCGCATACTCGACCGTCCATGCCAAATGGCACCCTAGGAACACCAGCCAATCATACCAACAGATAATGCTGGGTCTTCAAACAAGCCGGCCGGTCAGGCGCCAGAAACAAAGATAAGGGGTCTTAAAGCGATGATGGCGACGAGGAGCCCAGATCACCGAATACAGGAGGGCAAAAGAAATTTCCCCCGCAAATCCAAACGGTGAACGTGGTAAACGCCACCCACACTCCCAACCCAGCCGGATGCGCACCCTCAGGGATGTCGAATTAACGGAACCAGTCGTCCCACAATACAAACTAGGGCCGATCACCTTCAACCGCACGGATCGTTCGGTTAACACCAATCAGGGCAATTCAGCCGCACTAGTCCTCGACCCAATAATTGACGGGTTCCACCTCACACGAGTCCTCATGGACGGAGGTAGCAGTCTAAAACTGCTTTACCAGGACACAGTGCGCAAGATGGGCATCGATCATTCGGTGATCAAGCCCACTAAAGCCACCTTTGCAGGTAATATACCAGGTGTGGAGGCCCGCTGTACAGGCTCCATCGCCCTTGAGGTAGTCTTCGGATCACCAGACAATTACCGTGCAGAAGAGTTAATCTTCGACATCGTCCCCTTTCGAAGTGATTATTAGGCACTGCTCGGACAAACCGCGTTCGCTCGATTCAATGCGGTGCCACACTATGCCTACCGTAAGCTCAAGAAGCCCGGTCCACGCGGCGTCATTACGGTTAATGGCAAGGCCGGACTTTGCCTCGGTACCAAAGAGTATACCGCTGCTTTAACAGCAGAAGCAACAAGTGGCACCTTTCAATCGAACCTCGAGTCGACGGCCAGGCTCCCGGACACCGCCAAAGGACTCCGAACTACTTCGCGGCAGGATAGCCCGGCTCGTCCAGAGCTCAATTAAACACTCCGGCGAAGGCCAGGACAGGCCGCATACCGCGGCTCAACCGCTTTGCGGCAAACAAACATTTTTTACATTTTGTTTGCAGGTTCACCTTTGCGCAGACCAGGACTGGCGATATGGAAGCAGCTCGAACGCGCAAGGGAATCCATTGATATTCCCCGTGATGACCATCCGACTATACTCCGGATCCGCACATAGCTTCTTCCCCCTGGTCTCAGCAGGTTCCACAGTCATATTTCTTTTTTATCACATTACCTATACTCACACGCATCGACGTACTATTCAAATACAACATGTGGATTTATATGACGCTTATCTACTGTTATTTCTTATCGAAATTCTTTTGTCAAGAGGCATCCGTACACCGTGATATGCCTTAAATATGCCAGGGGCTTTGTTTTACCCATAATACGACAATAAAGTCCGAACACCTTCATGGAAGCTCGGCACCCCGAACTTATAGCATTATATGCATCAGCTCCGAATCATGTCTTGGGTCAAATGTTGGGTTTGCCCGGCTCCCATGTTTTGCTGCCTTACGTTCCGCTATATAGGCTAAGGCGGCACAGGGAGAACTACTGCGATTGTGTCCCGGCTCTTCCGGACGAGCACCTCAGTAGAGAAAGCCAAAAACTGGCTGTCATGATACGGCGAGAGCTGGTCAGCTGTTCGAGAGGTTGTAAAATCTTTAAGGATTTCTCCCGCATAATGCCATAACCAATGCAGCGTGCGATGGATCGGTTTTTCTTCCGATCAGGTGCTTATAGAGCCCCTCGTGCGGTCTTCCGAACACCAGGGGCTGCGCCTACCTTCCTTTTCTAAAGCTCCTATGGCTAAGTGAGAGTGATAAAGAGCTATAGTCCGATTGCCTGGTTCGTTGTGCTGAACACCTCCTTCGAAGGACCCAAAACTGGGATAAAGAGTGATCAGGTTTATCCCGAACACCCCCGTACTTCCTACGTGGGGGCAGAAGCCGACGACTGGCCAACTCTCAGGATTAATATATAAAACGGCCGTGCAGGAGGATAAAACAGGCAATAAATAATAGAAATGACCTTGTTCAACATTACAAAGGACAACATGATTGTATTCATGGAAATATTATGTCCTTGGTGCATTGCTCCGCCGCAAGGCAGGATCCTTTCAGGACACTTTCATAATATAATTCGGGCATGTGGTGCTCCTTCCCCTCTGGCGGTCCCTCGATCATCAGCTTTTCAGCATCCATCTTCCCCCAGTGCACCTTTGCGCGGGCGAAGGCCATTCGCGCACCCTCTATACAGACCGACCGCTTGATGACGTCAAGTCGAGGGCAGGCACTCACAAGCCACTTCACGAGCCCAAAGTAGCTGCTTGGAATCGGCTCGGCGGGCCATCGCCGGATAATCAAATCCTTCATGGCTAGTTCGGCCGCCCTATGTAGTTCGATCAGCTGTTTTAGTTGATCGGCAAAAGGCACCAGATAATTCGGTGCCAGATACTGCGACCAGAAGAGCTTATCCACAATGTTCCTTTCTTCGGCTCGGCAGAATTGGGCGGCATCCGATATGCTGCGGGGCAGCTCCGCAAATACCCCTGGAGAAATCCGGACTCAAAATTAGAAACATGATTTTCTCCTCAAATACTTGCTTTACATGGAAATAAGCCTTACCCGCCGCGATCTTCCTCTTGGATCTCCTGCAGGGCACCTTGGGTTTCCCCCCGGGCATCGAGCGCGGCCTGATGAGCCCTGGTGAGTTCGGATTCTTTCTCCGTTAAACTCTGCTCCAAGGTCTCGCATTTCTTCACGGCCTCTTGAAGCTCTTGCTCAGCTTCAATTACCCTGGCCTCGTGCTTCTCACGAAGGGCCTGCTCTACGGCTGCTTTTTCTCGGCCTCGGCCACAGCCTTCTTAAGAGCCTTGACTTCGGTCATCGTCCCTAGCGCAAATCATGAAACATATTTTATCATACTGGAAATTCGTTCGCACTAAACGTGAACAAGGCTTGTGCATACCTTGTTTATCTTCCAACTGCCTTTTCAACTGGCCAAGTTCTTCTTTGGCTCGCTCCAGACTTTGATTCAGTCCGAAGACCTCCGCAGTATGAGAGGCAGCAGTCACAACAGACGCCTGCTTATAAAAGAAGAGAGATAGATGTCATCAAGTGAGTCTTCCTGCGAACATAAATTTGATCCTCTGTCTGGTTCTTTCTTTCACCAAACAGTGTATCAGGGGCTACTATCCATACTATGACACTCTTCGAAACCTCATAAAACATACCTCAAAGCCTCTTATAAGGCTGATACAGGCTTCATTCAATCCACTCTCAGCAGACTGAATCTTCTCAATCACCGCACCCATAAGGGCACGATGTTCATCGACGATGGAAGCGCTCTTCAGCGCCGACAACAAAGCATCCGGCACCTCTGGTTGGACAGAGGTTGCTGGTGGAACAGGCACACACCATCCAGCCGAGGGAGGCCGCCTGCTTGATTCTGGAGCCGTATTGGTCTCCGGAATTGCGTCCGGCTGGGGGCCGAACTCAAGATGGCCCCCGCCGTCGACTCCCATGGGAATCTTCTCCCCCATGTCTCCGGCCCCTGAAGTTTGACCTCCAGGCGCCGCCTTCATGATCCTTCCCCCCTCCTTGGCCGGGGTCCTTCTGGGACAAAACCTCGGTGTTATTCACATATTTGGGGGAAGGGGCCTTCGGGGGCGTCCCGCTCTCCATAGCATCCGAGCTCAGCAAATCCTCTGACGAGGATTGTTCGGTGCGGGACCTTGATACGTCTCCAACGTATCTATAATTTATGAAGTATTCATGCTATTATATTATCCATCTTGGGTGTTTATGGGCTTTATTATGCACTTTTATATTACTCTTGGGACTAACCTATTGACCCAGAGCCCAGTGCCAGTTCCTGTTTTTTCCCTTGTTTCAGTGTTTCGAAGAAAAGGAATATCAAACGGAATCGAAACGGAATGAAACCTTCTGGAGAATTTATTTTTGGAAAGAAAGCAACCCGGGAGACTTGGAGTGCACATCAGGAAAGCAACGAGGGAGGCACGAGGCAGGGGGCGCGCCCACCCCCTGGGCGCGCCCTCCACCCTCGTGGGCCCCTCGTGGCTCCCCTGACGTACTTCTTTCTCCTATATATACCCATATACCCTAAAACCATCGGGGAACAGAATAGACCGGGAGTTCCGCCGCCGCAGGCCTCTGTAGCCACCAAAAACCAATCGGGACCCTGTTCCGGCACCCTGCCGGAGGGGGGGACCCTCACCGGTGGCCATCTTCATCATCCCGACGCTCTCCATGACGAGGAGGGAGTAGTTCACCCTCGGGGCTGAGGGTATGTACCAGTAGCTATGTGTTTGATCTCTCTCTCTCTCTCTCTCGTGTTCTTGATTTGGCATGATCTTGATGTATCGCAAGCTTTGCTATTATAGTTGGATCTTATGATGTTTCTCCCCCTCTACACTCTTATAATGGATTGAGTTTTCCCTTTGAAGTTATCTTATCGGATTGAGTCTTTAATGATTTGAGAACACTTGATGTATGTCTTGCGTGGGATAACCGTGGTGACAATGGGTTATTCTATTGATTCCCTTGATGTATGTTTTGGTGATCAACTTGCGGGTTCTGCCCATGAATCTATGCATAGGGGTTGGCACACGTTTTCGTCTTGACTCTCCGGTAGAAACTTTGGGGCACTCTTTGAAGTTCTTTGTGTTGGTTGAATAGATGAATCCGAGATTGTGTGATGCATATCGTATAATCATACCCGCGGATACTTGAGGTGACATTGGAGTATCTAGGTGACATTAGGGTTTTGGTTGATGTGTGTCTTAAGGTGTTATTTTACTACGAACTCTAGGGCTGTTTGTGACACTTATAGGAATAGCCCAATGGATTGATCGGAAAGAATAACTTTGAGGTGGTTTCGTACCCTACCATAATCTCTTCGTTTGTCCTCCGCTATTAGTGACTTTGGAGTGACTCTTTGTTGCATGTTGAGGGATAGTTATGTGATCCAATTATGTTATTATTGTTGAGAGAACTTGCACTAGTGAAAGTATGAACCCTAGGCCTTGTTTCCTAGCATTGCAATACCATTTGTGCTCACTTTTATCATTAGTTACCTTGCTGTTTTTATAATTTCAGATTACAAAAACCTATATCAACCATCCATATTGCACTTGTATCACCATCTCTTCGCCGAACTAGTGCACATATACAATTTACCATTGTATTGGGTGTGTTGGGGACACAAGAGACTCTTTGTTATTTGGTTGCAGGGTTGTTTGAGAGAGACCATCTTCATCCTACACCTCTCACGGATTGATAAACCTTAGGTCATCCACTTGAGGGAAATTTGCTACTGTCCTACAAACCTCTGCACTTGGAGGCCCAACAACGTCTACAAGGAGAAGGTTGTGTAGTAGACATCAAGCTCTTTTCTGGCGCCGTTGCCGGGGAGGTGAGTGCTTGAAGGTATATCTTTAGATCTTGCAATCAAATCTTTTTGTTTCTTGTTTTATCACTAGTTTAGTTTATAAAAGAAAACTACAAAAAAATGGAATTAAGTTTGCCACATACGCTTCACCTTTTTAATATCTTTCATGAGTATGATGGAAAGGAAAATTGTGCCATAGTGTTAGAAGAAGAATGCATTAAAATGTTTGGCACTAAATCTTTGAATGATGAGCATGGTTGCAATGTTGTTAGTATGAACTCCTTGAATATCCATAGTACTAATGATGATTGCACTAGTTATGATGAAAATGTCTCCTATAAACATGTCAATTTTTGTGGAGTGTATTGGGTTTGCAAGTACACACCAAATAGGGAAGATAGATATTGCAAGAGGCATAAGCATTTAGAAACTAAATTGTTGCAAGAAAGGCTAGATGTTTGTGCTGAAAATTAAATTTTCTTAGCCGTACTTGTGAAATTTGCAATGAACATGATCATTTCAGTACCCAATGCAAATTGTTTCATGATCGTATCGTGTCCAAAAATTGTGATGACTTGATTTCCCTTGCACATCATAATGAACTTAGTTTGCTCTTGGGTTATGAAGAAATGAAACGTATAACTAAGGTCATTCCAGAATTTGCCCTTGATAGAGTTCTTCATTTTGATCTAGAGGAAATTTATATGTATTGTGCGGTGAATTGCATTGAAAATCCTTATATTGCCAACTACATAAAGAAAAGAAAACAAATAGAAGATGAAGAGAATACTAATGAAAGGGAAGAGACTTCCCAATATCCTCCTATTATTTCTTATGATGAATCAGGTAACGAGGAGGAGCCTTCTATTCAACCAATCTCATTAATAAGGAGCTCCAAAAAGAGGATTGAACCCACACATGATGTGGTGAAGAAGAAGAAAAGAAAAAGGAAGAAAGGTAAAAAGATATCTCTCCCAAATAATGTTGCTCCTATTATTGTTGTGCCTCATGAAAATGAATCAAAAATAATTGTGGAAGATGATGCACTTGATGATGATCTCGTTATGCCTATTGCTTGTTGTGATGATTATGATTGGGAAGATTATGATACTTCTTATGATCTTGAAAATCTTTTTGGCACTTGCTTGGAAGAATATGATAATTGCTATACTATTGGTGCTATCCATACTATTAATGATGAGAGTGATTATGCTTATGATATGAAAAGGCCCAAGCTTGGGGAAGCTATGTTTTATGAGGATGACATATTTGAGAATATATTTGCTGAAATTAATGTTTGTCCCAAGCTTGGGGATGCTATGTTTAATAATGATGATATTTTTAGCCTCCCAAGTTTTGATATGCAAAGTTGTTATGATGATAGCATGCCTTCTACCTATGATGATTATATTGATGAAAGTGGATTTGGAGAGGTCATAACTTTATTTAGCAATGATTCCACTATCTTGGAAGAGGGTTCAATCGATTATGATGAGAACAAAGTTGCTACTTATGATGATTATTGTGATGAAACTTATGCTAGAAAAAGTAGTGCTGATTATATTTATAAAACTTGTCATGATTATCATTACCCTTTTTCTGAACATTACTCTTTTAATGTGGAAACAATTTATAGTATTCAAGTCTCTTATGAAACTCCCACTATTCCGAATGAGAAGAATGTTGCTTATGTGGAGAGTAATAAAATTTCTATGCTTTTGCATCATGAAAAGAATGCTTTATGTGCTGGTTATATTGTTGAATTCATTCATGATGCTACTGAAAATTATTATGAGGGAGGAACATATGCTTGTAGGAATTGCAATAATATCATGTTTCCTCTCTATGTGCTTAAAGTTTTAAAGTTATGCTTGTTTTGCCTTCCTATGCTAGTTGATTATTGTTCCCATAAGTTGTTTGCTCACAAAATCCCTATGCATAGGAAGTGGGTTAGACTTAAATATGCTATTCATATTCTTCATGATGCTCTCTTTATGTTTCAATTCTTATCTTTTATGTGAGCATCATTGAAATCATCATGCCTAGCTAGGGGCGTTAAACGTTAGCGCTTGTTGGTAGGCAACCCAATTTTATTTTGTTTCTTGCTTTTTGTTCCTGTTTAGTAATAAATAATCATCTAGCATCTGGTTAGATGTGGTTTTATGTTTTAATTAGTGTTTGTGCCAAGTAAGACCTATAGGATCTTCTTGGATGATAGTTATTTGATCTTGCTGAAAATTCCAGAAACTTTCTGTTCACGAAAACAATTGTTAAAAATCACCAGAAAGTGATAAAATACTGATTCCAATTGCAGTAGATCAATAAACAAATTATCTAGGTCGTCCTATTTTGGTAGAAGTTTTTGGAGTTCCAGAAGTTTGCGTTTAGTTACAGATTACTACAGACTGTTCTGTTTTTGACAGATTCTGTTTTCTATGTGTTGTTTGCTTATTTTGATGAATCTATGAGTAGTATCGGAGGGTATGAACCATAGAGAAGTTTGAATACAGTAGATATTACACCAATATAAATAAATAATGAGTTCAATACAGTACCTTTAAGTGGTATTTTGTTTTCTTTCGCTAACGGAGCTCACGAGATCTTCTGTTAAGTTTTGTGTTGTGAAGTTTTCAAGTTTTGGGTAAAGATTCGATGGACTATGGAATAAGGAGTGGCAAGAGCCTAAGCTTGGGGATTCCCAAGGAACCCCAAGGTAATATTCAAGGACAACCAAGATCTTAAGCTTGGGGATGCCCCGGATGGCATCCCCTCTTTCGTCTTCGTTCATCGGTAACTTTACTTGGAGCTATATTTTTATTCACCACATGATATGTGTTTTGCTTGGAGCGTCATTTTATTTTGTTAGTATTTTCTTGCTGTTATTTAGAATAATGTTTTGCATCTTTATTTTCAATAAAAATGTCAAGGATAGCCTTTACCATGCTTATTTTGCAAGTATACATGTTGCTGTTTCAAAACAGAAAGTTTACCGCTGTTGCAAAAATTCCCTAGAAAAGTCAGAATGTGATAAAATGTTGAAACCTTTTGCATAATAAGCTCTGATAAATTTACTACAGTGGGAATTTTATTTCATAATTTTTGGAGCTAGGGAAGTATGGATCTTGCTGCATTCTTTACAGACTGTACTGTTTTGGCAGATTGCTGTTATGTTTGCATTCTTTGCATATGTTTGCTTGTTTAATGATTCTATTTGAGGATAGGAGTATTAAATATGCAGATGCATTTAGTATGCAATGTTGAATAATAATTTTAGTGATTTGCTACAGTAGAAAATGATAAGGTTTTTGCATTGGTTTATACTAACTTATCTCACGAGTTCTTGTTGAGTTTGGTGTGGATGAAGCTTTCGAGATTTAGGAAACCGTGATATAAAAGGAATTAAGGAGACACAAAAGCTCAAGCTTGGGGATGCCCAAGGCACCCCAAGATAATATTTCAAGAAGTCTCAAGCATCTAAGCTTGGGGATGCCCCGGTAGGCATCCCACCTTTCTTCTTCAACAATTATCGGTTAGTATTGGTTGAACCTATGTTTTTGCTTCTTCACATGATGAGTGCTATCCTTGAAATCTCATTTTGTTTTGTTTTGCTTGCTGCTTGAATAAAGTACCAAGATCTGAAATACTTAAATGTGAGAGAGTCTTCACATAGCTATATATTTATTTAACTACTCATTGATCTTCACTTATATCTTTTTAGAGTAGTTTGTCATTTGCTCGTGTGCTTCACTTATATCCTATGAGTAAATGGTTGAATGATTTGAATGTCATAAATTTGAAATTATATATGTTTCATATGCTTATCCCATGGGGAGTAATGCCTTCACATATAAGAAGTACAGGTGGTAAATTTATTGAAGGTTAGCAAACATTGTATTGGTCACTTGAACAATTCATGAAAGAATATTGAAGGAAGAGAGATTTCATGTATAAATATACTATATTGGACATCTTCTATGATTGTGATCCCCATTAATTATTTCAAACTTGAGCAAATTAGTTGAAGTTGGACAAGCAAGACAACATAATGAGTTATGCTTGGGTATATTTGTATAGAAGTTATATTGTTATGGATCCTCTAACATGTGGTGCTTGCTATTTAGAATCCTTTGATAGCCAAAATATCTGTAGTAAGCGGGAATACTGCATGTGCATCCAAATTCCTTGAACCAAGTTTCTTCCATGAGTGTCCACCATATCTACCTATATGCGGTATTTACCTACCGTTCCAAGTAAATTTGCATGTGCCAAACTCTAAACCTTCAAATAATAATCTGTTTTCTATGCCCGAATCGCTCATGTAGCGACTAGGGTTAACAGTATCTTCCATGCTAGGTGGGTTATTCTCACGATGAGTGGACTCCGCTCATCATTCACGAGAAAATGGCTGGTAACTGGGATGCCCAGTCCTATGATCAAAAGATCAAAAACAAATTCGCAAAATAATTTAAACAAAACTCCCCCAGGGTTGTTGAAAGTCGGACGGCACCCATTGTTTCGGACAAGCCGTGGAGTGTGATTGTTGGTGGAGGGGGAGTAAAATAATTACCTTTCTGCGTGGGAACCGCCTATGATGTATCTAGTATGGAAGATATTGGGAATTCCTGGTCGTTATGTTGACAATGAAAGCATACCTCTCAAAATTATTTTCCTCTCTGTTTTTGCTTCGAGCTCTGGCACCTCTGCAAATCCCTACTTCCCTCTGCGAAGGGCCTATCTTTTACTTTTATGCAAGAGTCAGTAGTATTCCTTCTCATTCCAACCTACTCTTTAGTTGGCAAGCATCATGTGATGGAAAGATCTAGGCATATATGGCCATTCAAATACATTTGAGCATGAATTATTACTGTTGACATTACCCTTGAGGTAAAAGGTTGGGAGGCGAAACACTAAGCCCCTATCTTTCTCTGTGTTCGATGAATACTATTTGTTCTAAAAATATGCTTTGAGTGGTAGCAATCATGGAAGACTAAATGATAGTTGAGTATGTGAAGTTTGCTGAATCAAAGCTCTGACATAGACTCTTCCTGAAAATAAGATGAATTGTAATCGTTTGATGACTAATAACACGGTTTGTTAGTTTTCAAGAAAGTTTATGTTCTATACTTTACCATGTGAATAGTTTGTTACTTGATCATGCAAAGTCCTATGAGTTGAGCTACTGTTATGACATATAATGATGCTAGAAAAGGTGATTGAAATTATCATTGATCAAACTTATGCACCTGCTAGCATTCACACTTCATAAATCATTTCTTTTATCATTTACCTACTCGAGGACGAGCAGGAATTAAGCTTGGGGATGCTGATACGTCTCCAACGTATCTATAATTTATGAAGTATTCATGCTATTATATTATCCATCTTGGGTGTTTATGGGCTTTATTATGCACTTTTATTTTACTTTTGGGACTAACCTATTGACCTAGAGCCCAGTGCCAGTTCCTGTTTTTTCCCTTGTTTCAGTGTTTCGAAGAAAATGAATATCAAACGGAGTCGAAACGGAATGAAACCTTCTGGAGAAGTTATTTTTGGAAAGAAAGCAACCCGGGAGACTTGGAGTGCACGTCAGGAAAGCAACGAGGGAGGCATGAGGCAGGGGGCGCGCCCACCCCCTGGGCGCGCCCTCCACCCTCGTGGCTCCCCTGACGTACTTCTTTCTCCTATATATACCCATATACCCTAAAACCATCGGGGAACAGAATATACCGGGAGTTCCGCCGCCGCAGGCCTCTGTAGCCACCAAAAACCAATCGGGACCCTGTTCCGGCACCCTGCCGGAGGGGGGACCCTCACCGGTGGCCATCTTCATCATCCCGGCGCTCTCCATGACGAGGAGGGAGTAGTTCACCCTCGGGGCTGAGGGTATGTACCAGTAGCTATGTGTTTGATATCTCTCTCTCGTGTTCTTGATTTGGCACGATCTTGATGTATCGCGAGCTTTGCTATTATAGTTGGATCTTATGATGTTTCTCCCCCTCTACTCTCTTGTAATGGATTGAGTTTTCCCTTTGAAGTTATCTTATCGGATTGAGTCTTTAATGATTTGAGAACACTTGATGTATGTCTTGCGTGGGATAACCGTGGTGACAATGGGTTATTCTATTGATTCACTTGATGTATGTTTTGGTGATCAACTTGCGGGTTCCGCCCATGAACCTATGCATAGGGGTTGGCACACGTTTTCGTCTTGACTCTCCGGTAGAAACTTTGGGGCACTCTTTGAAGTTCTTTGTGTTGGTTGAATAGATGAATCCGAGATTGTGTGATGCATATCGTATAATCATACCCACGGATACTTGAGGTGACATTGGAGTATCTAGGTGACATTAGGGTTTTTGTTGATGTGTGTCTTAAGGTGTTATTTTACTACGAACTCTAGGGCTGTTTGTGACACTTATAGGAATAGCCCAATGGATTGATCAGAAAGAATAACTTTGAGGTGGTTTCGTACCCTACCATAATCTCTTCGTTTGTCCTCCGCTATTAGTGACTTTGGAGTGACTTATTGTTGCATGTTGAGGGATAGTTATGTGATCCAATTATGTTATTATTGTTGAGAGAACTTGCACTAGTGAAAGTATGAACCCTAGGCCTTGTTTCCTAGCATTGCAATACCGTTTGTGCTCACTTTTATCATTAGTTACCTTGCTGTTTTTATAATTTCGGATTACAAAAACCTATATCTACCATCCATATTGCACTTGTATCACCATCTCTTCGCCGAACTAGTGCACCTATACAATTTACCATTGTATTGGGTGTGTTGGGGACACAAGAGACTCTTTGTTATTTGGTTGCAGGGTTGTTTGAGAGAGACCATCTTCATCATACGCGTCCCACGGATTGATAAACCTTAGGTCATCCACTTGAGGGAAATTTGCTACTGTCCTACAAACCTCTGCACTTGGAGGCCCAACAACGTCTACAAGGAGAAAGTTGTGTTGTAGACATCAAACCTCGCCGGACTACAAAAAGTATGGCTCAGGTTAAAATATTGTGCCATGATGAGTCTGGACGCATAAACGTGTTCGGATTTTATATACTCACGAGTTCACCATGGGCTGGGCCCTGGGATCCCACTCCGGGCTGCTGTCGGCGGCGGCAGTGGGCTCCTTCGGAAGAGGAGTTTTTCCCCTTTTAGGCGACTCGGCCTCCAAGTGTATGGAGGCCGTCCTCTTCTTTCTTCCCCCTGCTGGGGATTTGTCTTCCTCCTCCTCCTCGTCCTCTTCGGAGGCAGAACGGGCGTTGGAGCCTTCGGATATTGTGTCCGAAGTGCCGCGGCGACGAAGGCCGCCCCGGGTCTTTTTGGCCTCCTTCTCGGCTTTCTTCTTCGGCACCTTGTAAGGCGCCGGGACCAACATCTTCGTCAGAAGTGGGCTGGCCGGTTCTTCAGGCAGCGGGGCCGGACAGTGGATCCGCCCCGCCTTCTTCGTCCAGCCCTAGGAGAGTTGCAGAAAACACATTAAGCATTTCCCTTGGGTTCTGCGGATAAAACACATAATGACTTACCGAGCTTGCAGGGCGGGATAGTTGGTACCCGCGGTCCTCGGCTGAGTCCGACCATGATTTGGCGGACTTGAAAAGCACCTTCCAGATCTGTTTGTGCGAGGAGCCAAAGAGTTCTCGCAGGGTCTGGTGCTTGGTCGGGTCGAATTCCCATAAATTGCAAGTCCGGTGTTCACAAGGCAGGATCCGGCGAACTAACATCACCTGGACTACATTGACGAGTTCGATATTCTTGTCTTCCATATCCTTAACGCGCGTCTGTAGCACCGACAGTTCATCGGACGAAGACCAGTTTAGGCCCTTCTTGGGCCAGGACGTAAGCCGCAGTGGGGCTCCGGATCGGAACTCGGGAGCAGTGGCCCATTCCGTGCCGCGCGACTCAGTGATGTAAAACCACTGCTGTTGCCACTCTTTGACGGAATCATTAAAAGTACCCGTCGGCCATATGACGTTGGGCATCTTGCTCACCATAGCGCCCCCGCACTCAGCGTGCTCGCTGCTCACTACCTTGGGCTTCACATTAAAGATCTTCAGCCATAAGCCGAAGTGTGGCGAGATGCGGAGAAAAGCCTCGCACACGACGATGAATGTCGAGATGTTGAGGAAGGAATTGGGGGATAAATCGTGAAAATCGATCCCGTAATAATACATGATGCCGCGAACGAACGGGTGGAGGGGAAACCCTAGCCCGGGAACAAAATGAGGGAGGAATACAACCCTCTCATGGGGTTCCGGAGTAGGAACGATCTGTCCCGCCGTCGGGAGACGGTGGCTGATTTCCTTGGCCAGATACCCGGCCTCCCGAAGCTTTTTGATATCCTTCTCCCGGATGGTAGAGGCCATCCACTTGCCTCCTGCTCCGGATCCGGACATTTTTGGAAGACCTTTGTGGGCGGAGAAGACGAACGCTCTGGCGCTGGAGCTCAAGCGAAGGGGAATGGATCAGGAAGAAGAAAGCGTGGGTGCAAAAGGGAGTCCTTATCCCCTTATAAAGGCAGCAGGGATTTTGTGCCTCCCCACTTGCCTGGTAAACTCGCTTATTCCCCAAGCGCCGTGATTGATGGCGCGGTTGGGTTACCCACACCCGTATTGATGAGAATCCCGTGATAAGGGGAACACGATCTCTGCTTCGACAAGATGTGCCAATAAAACCGCCTCGCAACACGTGCAGTGGCAGGCTGGGAAAAATAGTTCGTAGTGACCGGGCCACGGCAGGTGCCACACTATGAAAAGTTGTCAGCATATTAGATTTGTGGAATATTATACTCTCTACGGTGGTATGTGGAATTTGTTTTGCAGAGCCGGACACGATCCTTGTGTTCAAAATCTTCTATGGAGTATTCGGAGGGGGAACCCGCCTTGCAATGCCGAAGACAATCTGCGCGCCGGACTCATCGTCATTGAAGCCTGGTTCAGGGGCTACTGAGGGAGTCCTGGATTAGGGGGTCCTCGGACAGCCGAACTATATACTTTGGCCGGACTGTTGGACTATGAAGATACGAGATTGAATACTTCGTCCCGTGTCCGGGTGGGACTCTCCTTTGCATGGAAGGCAAGCTTAGCAATTCGGATATGTAGATCTCCTCCCTTGTAACCGACTCTTTGTAACCCTAGCCCCCTCCGGTGTCTATATAAACTGGAGGGTTTAGTCCGTAGGACAACAACAATCATAATCATAGGCTAGCTCCTAGGGTTTAGCCTCTACGATCTCGTGGTAGATCAACTCTTGTAATACTCATATCATCAAGATCAATCAAGCAGGAAGTAGGGTATTACCTCCATCGAGAGGGCCCGAACCTGGGTAAACATTGTGTCCCCCGCCTCCTGTTACCATCCGCCTTAGACGCACAGTTCGGGACCCCCTACCCGAGATCCGCCGGTTTTGACACCGATAGGCCCCTTATGCAAAATATATGAAAGACTTCATCACTAATAAGAGAAAGATACCTAAAGCTGAAATCTCCACCATGCTTGCTAATTATTCTTTTAAGGATGGAGCACCTAAAAAACTCGAAGATCCAGGAATACCAACTATACCATGCTCCATAAAAAAATTATGTCAAAACTGCTTTGTGTGATTTAGGAGCTGGTGTTGGTGTTATGCCTTTCTATTTATATAAAAGACTTGATTTGAATAAACTCACACCTACTGAGATATCTTTGCAAATGGCTAATAAATCAACAGCCATACCTATTGGTATTTGTGAGGATATGCCCATTGTTGTTGCAAATGTTACTATCTTAATAGACTTTGTTATGTTTGAGATGCCCGAGGGCGACAACATGTCGATTATCCTTCTTAGACCCTTTTTAAATACTGCAGGGGCTGTTATTGATTGCAATAAAAGCAAGGTCACTTTTCATATCAACGGTAATGAGCATACGGTGCACTTTCCGAAGAAACAATTCCAAGTGAATGGTATTAATGTTATTGGAAAGTCTCCGACAATTACTATTGGAAGTTTTCAACTACCTCTACCCACTGCTACAAAGAAATATGAAATAATTATTGTTGGGGATATGCAAATCCCCGTTGAGGTAACTTAGGGTTTTACAAAATTTCTTCGATTTCATGCTAATCGAAAATGGTTGTTAATAAGACTTGGTCAACCTTATTAATGGATCATGTCGTGGTGGGCGCATGGCAGATGCCAAGGGATGGATAAAGAGAGGAGGAGGCTCGAGGGCACTGGTGGGCTCAGAGGCGAGGTCGGGCATGAGCGAGCGCGGGACCCAAGACATACCCAGGTCCGGGGCTCTCCGGAGAGATAACACACCTAGTCCTGCCGAGTGTGGTTTATATGTAACAGTACAGAGTTGCTCCTAGAGCTGTATGGAAGAAGAAGGAAGGTAGGCCAAGGCTTAGGCTGCTCCCTCTCCTTGGGTGTGTGTATGTGTTGCTGGTGTTCGGTGAATGCGTGCGTGTCCGTATGCATGAGGGCTCCTGGGGGGTTTTATAGGTCAACTCCCCAAGGATACAATGGTAATGTTACAAGGCCGTGGTGCCGGGTTGTCATCGTCCGGGAAGCCGGTGCTGGGACCGACCGGGTGTCAGGGCTCGCCGGGTGTAGGGGCACTGTCAGTCGTCTTGTCGATCGTCAGGGAGTGGCGAGGTTGAGTATGCTACAGTGGCGCTCCGTCAGGTTGCTACTTGCTGGCGTCAGCAGTGACGATGGGTGCACTGTAGCCACGCCAACCCTGGTCAGCGGGTAGGTGGGGCACTGTTGCCACGCCCGGCTGACCAGAGGCATGGGAGGGGCACTGTTGCCTTGCTCATCTCTGAATGAAGACTCGTCCCATCGTACAGCCTGGATGGGACGGGAGCTGACCCGCGGCCGCGTTGGGGAACACGCCAAAGGGGAGCTGGCTTGTTGGAGAAGGCTTGGTGCGCCGGCCGTCGAGGCCGGGTTCACGAATTCGGCCGGGTCGAGCGACCCGGCTAAGCGTGAGCCAACTTGAGGGGCATTGCTGGCCTCGTTGTTTTTGAAAAGGATCCGGGTTCCGTTGCTTGCCTAGGGTTCATCCCCCCGGCAGTAGTCCCCGAAGCTGTGAAGGTCTGCTATCTTCGGGTAGGAGGGCCTTCGCAGTTTCCCCCCTGAGGAGGCGATTTTTGTGACCGCCGGGTCCGGCAACACCCATTGTGTGACGGCTTCCGGAAGCCGGATCACGGCATCCTGGCAGGGGCGGGAAACTGAAGAGTCCGTCGAATCTTGAGGCAATCATTCGGGCTTCGCACAGGCGCCACGTGGCGCCTGGGAGTCGGAGGGGTCTGACAGGCCATGCACGCGACAGGACGGGGCGACGCGTTGGGGCACGCCGCCGCGCGCCCTCGGCCCTCGCGCACGGATTTATTGCGGCGTCCGCGGGTCGGTTGCCATCTCTAGGCAGTTATTGCGCATGTACGTGCACAGTTATTGCAGGGAAGTGGGACGGGCGAGCGCAAATGATCCCACTTCCCCACGTTCGAACCGTGGGTTATAAATCGGGTGGAGGGGGCGGCGGAAATCATTCTCGCTCGCACCCCCTTCCTCTTCATCCTTCCTCTGCTTCTTGCGACTGCCGCACGCTGCGACACCCGCCGCTTCGAGCAGAGCTCCATCGCCGCCCTTCCTTCTTTTATTTCTTCGTCTTCGTCGATGGCTCTTCCATCGGGCTCGTGGATAGGCTCGTCCGTCACCTTGGAGGACATCGCCTATCTCCGCACCACCAAGCGCTTGCCGGGGGAGACAGAGGTCGACGTGTGCCTGCCGTAGGGCGATCGGTCGCCGCGGCCCCAGGGCATGGAGCGCGTGGTCTTCTTCCCGCACTTCAAGCATGGGTTCGACCATCCCGCGAGCGCCTTCTTCCGCAGCTTCCTGGAGTTCTTCGGGCTCCAGCCCCATCACCTTGGCGCAGGCGCCATCGTGTAGCTTTCGGGCTTCGTCACCCTCTGCGAGGGGTGCCTGGGGGTCGAGCCTTCGATCGATCTCTTGGTACGCTTCTTCTCCTTGAAGCGGCAGGGGCCGAGGGCCGGGGAGATGTCCGACTGCGGGGCCGCCGTCATCTCCAAGCGGTCGGGCGCTGACTGCCCCAAGATGCCGCTGGAGGATTCTGCCAAGAAGTGGCAGAACTCTTTCTTCTACGTCCGCAACCTCGGCGTGTACCGCATCAACCTGCCGCCCTTCATCGACGCGCCGCCGCGGGCGAAGCAGAACTGGGGTTACTACCCCAAACAACCATCGCAGGAGGTGCTAAATTTGTGTGAGCGGGTGTCGATGATGAAGAAGCGGGAGGGGCTCACCGGCACCGTCCTCATCACCGCCTTCATCAGGCCTCAAATGCTGCCGCTGTAGCAGCGCAGCCACCTCATCGGTCAGATGACCGGGCTCCAGGACCCCGACCGCATGTCGAACTTGCGGCTGGCGGCAGACCAGGTTGCGCGCCGGGTCAACGACATCTCCAAGGCCGGGTTGCGGGACGACTGGGAGTTCGGCAAGCCTCCGTATAGCCAGGTGAACTTGGCACCCGTGGTGAGTCCCTGGTCTCTATACTTTGCCGCCGCTCATCTTCTTATTCGTCCAGGTGCGAGACGGGAGGTGCTTCTAAACGCCATCCAGCATCCTTACGACTGGGCGCCGACGCAGGTTGTGCGGGCTGTCTCGGAGGAGCCTGCGGCCCGCGGCGGAGGGGAGGAGGCGGCCGCTGACGTCGGCACAGGGTGCCATGCGGGTAAGTTTGTCTTCTACATTTCTTGAGTTGCCGGGCGCGAGGTGGCATTGGGGGTGCTGACGCGAGTCGTCGATGTAGCAGCACTGGGTGGATGAGTCGGCGGCGCGGCCGGAGCCGGGTCGTCCCGGGGGGCGGCAGCGGCGAGTCGGCCGCATGGGAAGGACATCGTCGCGCCGCGGGCCTTGGCCGGGGGCGCGAAACCTCCCGCTAAGAGGAGGTGAGGCGCTCCGTAGGAGAGGTAGGCGAGGCCCGCCGTTCCGGTGGTGCCCGGGTAAATTCCTTCTTGTTGAATTTGAACGGCCGAGCGGCTCTTCTTGGTTCTCGTGTGTTTACTTCTTTGCGCTTCAGGTCGCCGATTTCACTAGCGCTGGCGGCGGCGGACGCCTCGTCCACCGAGGGCGCCGCGTTCTGGAGGACCCAGACCAGCGCCGGCAAGGAGGGGGCAGCGGATCCGGACCACGGCCTGGGCCCTGCCGACACCGAAGGCTTGGCCTGGCGGGACCGGAAATGGGCCAAGGCGGAGCTGGAGGCGGCGTTGACTCAGGCCTGGGTTACCTCGCGGCGACGTGGGCGCGAGCCTGCAAGGAGCCGACGTGTTCCGACATGCCGACGGGGATGGAGCCGGCGGCGACAGTCTTCGTGCCATCGTTGGAGGGGGGCACGGCCGCGGTGGCCGCGTCGACGTGATGGACCTCGACCGGGAGGTCGTGGTGGTTGGGGACGACACCCCGCCGCGGACCGACGTGGTCGAGTGGTCGGGGTCGATGGAGGCGGCGGTGACACCGTCTTGGAGGAGGTACCCCGGACGGCGCCGGAGGGGATGCCCCAGGCGTCGACGAGCGTGGTGCCGCCGGTGGTGACGCCACAGGTCACTTCGGCCACCGTGCCGGGACGGCGCCGGGAGGAGCGCCGGAGAAGGCGCCGTAGAGGGCGCCGGCCGCAGAAGAAGTGGTCAGTAGAGAGCACGCCCTTGTGCACAGGCCAGGGGGCGCCGTGCCGCTGGGTCGCAGTCAACCCGGGGCGGGTCCAGCGAGGTCTTCTTTGGGCCCCTGACCCAGGAGGTGGCGGCGATGGCCGCTATGACCCGGCGCCTGCGGGGGCGGACGGACCGGATCCAGGCCTTCGCCCAGGCCGAGGTGGAGCAGACGCGGGAGCTGGAGCGCGCCGTGTTCGTAAGTCCTTATGTTTTCCTTTTTTGTTGCTTCTTCTGGGTGGGTGCGCGCTAGCGCACCCACTGGGTGCAGCCCCCGAGATTCGGGCCAACTGCATAGCAGTTGGGTCGAATCTTAAACTGCTGTCTTGTGTTGATTGTTGCTACTTGCAGCAACTGGACTCCTACCGGGTCAGCGTCTTCAACCGGCTCCTGGAGAAGCACCGACAGCTTACAGAGCAGCTCGCCGTCGCGGCAGGTATTTTTCTTGCGTGCTCTTTTTAGTGGGGCCGTGCTAGCGCACCTGTCGTCGTTCTGGGAACGGGGGTCCCCAGACTTGCCTGCCTGCGGCCCGCGGCGTGGCTCCACTAGCGGCCTGGTACGGCCCATCTTCTCCAGCAAACACTCAAGACCCTCGCGAGGGGCCAAGCCTCGCGAGGCGGGCAACACAAGACCTCCTTAGGGGTAGCCTCACTAGGCTGGCTCGGTGGAGCAGAGAGATCAAGGCGAGGGGCACCTCGTGAGGTTCCCGTGACGTGAGCCATGACGACCAAGGCCAGGCGGGTGCCAGCGGGCGCAGAGGACTGGTTTCCTCTTCGGTTCTAAAGGAGCAGGTGCAGGCGAGGAGTCCCGAGGCATCAGGCAAAGGTTTCCATATCGGTGCAACGAGACCAAGACCAGTAGGACGGAGGTCATCGCGGAGCCCACGACGGCGTCACCACCGGAGCCTTTGGCAGGCGAAGACCACCTTTTGTCAGGATAGCTTGTACTAGCTGTCCCCCCTCAAATTGGCCGTTGTGGGATCCCTTCCCGCCAAACATTTGGCAAGAGGACCCGGACCTCTATAAATAGGACTAGCCACCACCATGATGGACGACGGATCATTCGGACCATCCTCGCACACACAAGCTCACCGAGCTCAAGAACACCTCTCCTCGGGAGGTAGTTCTTCCCTTGTACTTGTTCATCCCAGCCAACAAGGCAATCCACCACACCACACTTGAGTAGGGTATTACACCACATCGGTGGCCCGAACCAGTATAAACTCTTGTGTATCTTATTCTTCGGGTTCGGCGAGCTAAGCTTTGAGATCGTGGTGAGAGCGTGAGCTAGGGGAAGAGAGATCTTTGTGCGCACCCCAGAGTTCGAACCTCAAGGGTTTTGCCGGAACCCGATATCCGACATTTGGCGCGCCAGGTAGGGGTGCGCTGAAGCCTCTCTTCCATTAGCTGACCCGCCAACACCCCGCCGTGCTGATGTCCGGTGACCCAAGGACCAACGCCGACCACTAGCCAGCTTGGCCAGTCAGGGCGGCACCGTCTGCCCAAGAAGACCTCTACTCCACGCTTCAAGCGGCCCGCGCACCGCCAAACACCGCGGCGCGCGGTCCGGCGCCTTCCACCCTTACCCTGCGGGGCACGCGGGCCGCCACAAGGGCCTGGGGCTACGCCGCCGCGACGGCGCCGCACACCCGACGGGAACAAGCAAACATGAGAGCCGCGCTCATAGTGGTGCGGGAGCCGCTGCGGTGCCAACTGGCAGAGAGCAGCGGCGATGCATTGTTGGAGCGCCTCGCTGAGCTGTTGGACGCCGCAACCAGGGGTATGCCACCTTTCTACTCCTTGCCTATTCCTCAAGTTGTGGCCAGATCGCACGGTGGGCCTCCCCGCGCCCGCGTGCTCCCAGGAGAACCAGGAGGATTCATCAGCGTCGACGCGGCCAGCGGTGCGGGCACCCAGCCGCACCTGTGCCTCCCCCAGTGGGCGCAGTCGCGAACGTCGCCCCCCACGGCCCTAGCAGGATGGCACCCTACCATTCTCAGTGCGGTGCGCTGGGCCCAGCGGTGTGGAGCACGGGGCGTCTCGCGGAGCTTCCGGGATGGCGGCTCCGGAGGCCTATGTGCCCCGCATGATGGACCGGGAGTACACGCCGGAGGATGACCCCAGCTTGTTCCTCAAGCTGGGTTGGGAAGAGGAGATGCTGGAAGTTGAGGCTTTTCAGGAGCCACCCAGGAGCCTCGCCGACCCCACCGACGACAACAACCGCAGGGTACCGCTAATCTCTCAGGAGCAGGCTTATGCTAACCATGGGTCGCAGGTGGATCAGGTCACAGCGGTGGACGACGACCCCAGCGCGGGAGCCTCACTTCCACCAGGGGAAGTGCACTGGGGGCTGCGTGGGAGGGGCCTAGAGCAAGGCCCCTCTCCGCATCGCGCGGAGCAAGGCGTCGCCCGGAGGTAGGTCCTCTGTCGGGGAGGCACGTGCGAGCCTTCCCCCCGGCAGAGGGCCCGTGGTCGCCGAGGGCGCCGCTAGTGTCGCCTTTGCCCCTTGGCATTGTCCTGGTTTCCGGACGCCCCAACGGTGGTCGAGGGCGGCGCAAGGCGGGGCCCTCGTCTGGCAATATGAAGCAAGGCTCACGCCTGTGAAGGTCTCCGCCTGTGACACTCTCACATAATAATGAGTGGGGCTGTACACGCCCTGGAGTCTCCGGAGAGCCGCCCTCGGGCCTCGGGGGCTGCCGCCCACGTCCTAGTGGAAGCACCATGCTCCGCGCTGGCCGTCGACACTGTCCCCCAATGACTATGCTCACGGCCTGTGAAAGCACTTAGCTCCGCACTGGTGGGAAGACAAGAAGACTAGCTAGGTGCCGGACGCGGCCATTTGCTTTCAACCCCTCTTTTCTGTAGCTCGTTTTGCTGCCTTTTTGGATTTGAACTCGAAATTGTATTTTTGTTGGCAAACATGGGGGACATCCTTTCTCGTTCGTGTTGATTTCATGAGTTTCTGGATTCGTTCCTTGTTTTGAGATTTGCGTCTGCACCTCCCCCCTTCCAAGCACCTCACAAGCGGGGCTGGCCGTGGCATGCACGCACTACGCGCGCACCCCACCGTGACTGGCGCTCGCTTCTCGCGAGGCCCTCTCAGGCGGACTGGCAGACCCCTCAGGAGACCAAAACCTCGCGAGCCCGCAAAGGACTCCCCTCAGAAGAAATGCACATCCGCAGCTGCCAAATCAGTTTGAAGCCCGACTGGACTAAGGTAAGTTACGGCAGCAAGCCTGCAAGGGGCTCGTAAGCTTACAAAAGCTCGTTTTCAAGCCTAGCCTAGGAAGTAAAATGGTAGTCCGTTTACATGAGGTACTCCCCCTCCCCAAAATGCTCTTACATCGTGAGGGGCCATGCCCAAGCTTTTGCATGCATGTTCAAAATAAAGGAGAGCGGGCTCAGTCGGACATGTCGCTCGCCGCGCCTTCCGAATCACTCCCAGACATGCTGCTGGCGCCGTCGCCAATGCTATCTTCACCGTCATCAACCGCGCCGCCCTCATCCGCCACGACCACCACGGCTTCATCATCAGAAGCAAAGGCCCTGACCAGAGCATCCAATTTTCGTCCACCCAGTGCGCTAGGTTGTCCCGAATGACTGTGGGCACCAGGGCGATGGCAACGTCAAAGTCAAAGTTAGGATTGATGTTCAGGAGATGGCTGAAGACGCAGGAGAATGCACGCCCGAGGAGGCCTTGGCTCTTTTCGTCCACAAGCTCGCGAGCCCTCTCAGCCCAGTTCTCCAGGCGCGTCACGACGTCGGTGAAGAAGCAAAGATGGTTGGCGTAATCCTTGGCGTGGGGGTGAGGGGCGTGCTCATCGCAGACGGCGCCTAGTGCCTGATTGGCCCTCGTCCGGAGGTCCCGAAGCATGGGAGTATGCTCACGTAGTAACGTCTGCTGGCGGAGCGCCTCTTCCCTGCCGAGGGAGTCCTGGACTAAGGGGTCCTCGGGCGTCCGGCCTGTTATCCATGGGCCGGACGGGTGGGCTGTGAAGACATGAAGGCTGAAGACTCTACCCGTGTCCGGATTGGACTCTCCTTGGCGTGGAAGGCAAGCTAGGCGACCAACTATGAAGATTCCTTCTTGTGTAACCGACTCTATGTAACCCTAGATCCCTCAGGTGTCTATATAAACCGGGGGGCGTAGTCAGGAAAGGACATATATTCATTACCATAGTCATATAGGCTAGGCTTCTAGGGTTTAGCCATTACGATCTCGAGGTAGATCAACTCCTGTAATACTCATATTCATCAAGATCAATCAAGCAGGAAGTAGGGTATTACCTCCATAGAGAGGGCCCGAACCTGGGTAAACATCGTATCCCCCATCTCCTGTTACCATCGATCCTAGACGCGCAGTTTGGGACCCCCTACCTGAGATCCGCCGGTTTTGACACCGACATTGGTGCTTTCATTGAGAGTTCCACTGTGCCATCGATGAAAGGTTCGATGGCCCCTTCAATCGTCGATAGTGACGCTGTCCAAGGAGAAACCTTCCTCCCCAGACAGATTTTCGTATTTGGCGGCTTCGTACTGCGGGCCAACTCTCTTGGCCATCTGGAGCAGATCGATAGCTACGCCCCTGGCCACCAGGTCAGATTTGGAAGCTTGAACTATGTCGCGGATATCCGTGGAGACTTGATCTTCAATGGATTTGAGACCGCGGCGATCGCTCCCCCTCGCCCCGATGAACATGACTTAAATCTGTCATCGGACCAGATTCTGGAAACGGTTCCTATGGCTGCTACGACCTTAGATCCGGAGCAGTCTGCACCATCCAAAGCCATAGAGTCTGCGGCGTTGGAACCGCACATAGACTCAACACCAGGCAATATCAGCGTTAACAGAATTCCGGACTCGTCTCCGGCTATAAGTTCCAAACCTCGCACACCCCCGGATACCGAGCTGGATCGGTTATCAATCTTCGAGTTCAGCGCCGCAGATATCTTCCAACACTCGCCCTTTGGCGATGTGCTAAATTCATTGAAAAAACTGTCCCTGATGGGGGACTCACGGCCGAACTATGTCCGGTTCGAGCTAGAGGCTGATAATGGAGAATTTCGTTTCCCACCTGCCACCCACTTCATAGCCACTGTCGAGGACTTAACCGACATGCCTGCTTATGGCTCCGAAGACATTGATGGTATAGACGACGATGCCGACAAGGAGCAAGGCCAAAACCCGCCAGTCATCAGGCATGGGACGGCCACCCCTTCATACGACGTGTACATGGTCGATACACTTAAAAAAGCTCGCGGAAATGACAAGGGAGATCCAGTTGAGAATAAAACTCCTGAGACACAGGCTAAGTTCCGGCGCCCCAAACACCGCTCCAAGTCACGCTGCAGCAACAATGGCACTGGAGAAAATAGTACTCCGGACAGCGCTGAAAGCAATGAAGACCCTGTGGGAGCAATATCCGAGTAGGAGGAACAGGAAAACGGGCAAGCCAGCCACGACGAATAGGCCCTGCCCAGCGATGATTCAGAGGACGACAACTACCTTCCGCTCTCCGAAGATGAGGTAAGCCTCGGCGACGAAGACTTCATCGTACCCGAAGAGCCCCTCGAGCAGGAGCGCTTCAAGCGCAGGCTGATAGCTATGGCAAGGAGCGTGAAAAAGAAGCAGTAGCAGCTTCAAGCTGACCAAGACCTACTCAACGACAGATGGACCGAAGTCCTGGTCGCCGAAGAATACGACCTTAGTGGCCTAGCCAAAAGCCACCCAAAGCACAGATTGCTATACCAGTCCGACGACAGGGCGTTGGGGCCCATACCATCGTCACAGAATGCGGCAGGTCACCGACATGTCTGTCCGGATAAAAAGGCAACTCAAGCCGAACACCAGACCACCCCACCTCGCCGTAAAGGCAAGAGCAACGCAGGTCACGATTACCCAGACGACCTATAGTGGGACTTGGACAATAGAGCAAGACACGCAAGACCGACCTACGGATCACGAAAGCATGCTTCGACACGCGACGATGGCTACCTATTCGGACGTGTTAAACCTCGCCACGCCCGAGCCGAAAACCGCAAAGGGACTCCTTCGGAGTTACGTCGCAGTGTGGCCCAACATAGAGGCGCCGCACACCCACTTCGATTCACTGATGAAGTAATGGATCATGAATTCCCCGAAGGATTCAAACCCGTCAATATTGAATCATACGACAGGACAACCGACCCCGCGGTATGGATAGAAGATTTCATCCTCCACATCCATATGGCCTGTGGGGACGACCTCCACGCCGTTAAATACCTCCCACTAAAACTAAAAGGGCCAGCTCTGTACTGGTTAAACAGCCTGCCTGAAAATTCCATAGGCAGCTGGGAGGACTTGGAAGAGGCTTTCCTCGATAACTTCCGAGGAACATATGTCCGGCCACCGGATGCCGATGACCTAAGTCACATTGTCTAGCAGCCCGGAGAATCAGCCAGGGAGCTCTGGACTCGGTTCTTAGTCAAAAAGAACCATAACGCCGACTGTCCGGACGCAGAAGCCCTTGCGGCTTACAGACACAGTGTCCGGGACGAATGGCTGGCACGCCACCTCGGTCAAGAAGGACCTAAATCCATGACAGCCCTCACTGCTCTGATGACCCGCTTTTGCGCGAGAGAAGACAGCTGGCTCGCTCGTAGAAGCAATAGCGCCAGCAACCCGGGAACCTCCGAAATCTGAGACGGCAACGGAAAGCCACGACGAAGCAAAAACAACAGTCGCAATGACAATGAAAGATCATGCGACACAGCGGTCAACGCCGGATTCAGCAACCCCAAGCCCGGTCAGCGGAAGAAGCCATTCAAGGCGAATCAAGACGTACCATCCAACCTAGACAGGATATTGGACCGACCCTGCCAGATTCATGGCCACCCCGATAAACCAACTAGTCATACCAACAGAAACTGCCGGGTCTTTAAACAGGCCGGCAAGCTCAACGCCGAACACAGGGAGAAGAGGCCGCCAGGCGACAGGGATGACGGAAAGGTTCACCAACGAAACACTGGGGGTCAGAAGCAATCTCCACCCGAGGATCAACTACTCCCAGAACGGAAATAGCAACCCGGCTTCCGCCGCCCACTCCGTACACCTACAAAATTTGTACCACGCATACATCATTGTGCACTCAAGATACCATGGGCATTGGCCGAAGCACAATACGGACAAGCCTGCAAGCACTCCAGTAATTTATTTTCCTTTTTATTTTTTCTTCCTTCGCTATCCTTTAAAAATAGGTGACGAACAGGATAAATATCTGAAACTGGCTCCGGATCCGTATACTCACCTAAGGGGCTATTTCCATCAAGGATTCCCCCCACCGAGGACTGGCGGCGTAGACGTGCGACTGGAGGTCCAAATAAATTTTTGTAGACCGCACTCTCTATTTCTTGAGCCTGTACTATGGCTGTTCCTCCGCCTCCAACCCCGAGCATGTCAAATAGCCGGGAGGATGGCTTTTATATATATCATAAGTAATCATTGGCATACCGCTCAGTTCCTAGTAAAACACATCCGAACTAATCATCCGTGTTGTCTCGCCACGGAATACGGCCGCCACGGTTGTTTCACAAATATACCTTGGCATAACCTGCCAGGGGCTCAGTATGGGAACAAATGAGTCACCAGCAAAAGCCCGAACAGCTCTACAACGCACTTCGGCGTCGCAAGTTTGGCCTTATATGCATCAGCTCCGAATCATTGTCTTGGGTCAATAGTTGGGTTGCTCGGCTCCTGTGCTTGCTACCCTACGTTCCACTCTTTCGGCTAGGGTAGTAAAGGGAGAACTACTACGATTGTGCCCTGGTCTAAACCGGATGAGCACCTCAGTATAGAAAGCCGAAAACTGACTGTCATGATGCGGCGAGCTGGTCAACCACTTGGCGACTTCTTAGAATCTTTAGCGATTCTCCGTGTCACACGAGGGATCTCTTTCAGATCAAATATGCAAGGCACCATACGCCGCATACATACCAGGGGCTATGTCGTAGCCCCACAATAAAACTCCTATGGCTAAGTGAAAGTGTTAACGCCCTATAGTCCGATTTCCTGGTTCGCCGCACTATCACCTCCTTCATGTACCAAGACGTTGGATAAAGAGTGATTAAATGCTTTTCCGAACACCCCCGTACTTCCTACAAGGGGGCTGAAGCCGACGACTGAAAACTTTCAGATTATATTAAAACGGCCGCACAGGAGGAATTCAGGCTTTCGAGCAAAACATAAAAATAGATTAACTATAAAATTGTCTTTTAAAATTATCATACACCTCACTCGAACATTATGTCTTTCGAGCATTGACCCTCTATCAAGCGGGCGGCCCCTAGAATGTCTTCAAAATAGTGTTCCGGTTCCGGACGGTCCTTGCCTTTGGGTGGACTCTTCGTCGCAACATCGAGGGCCTTCATCTTCCCCCAGAACGTCTTGACTCGGGCAAAGGCCATCCGTGCACCCTCAATGCACGTTGACCGCTTCACAGTGTCGATACGCGGCACCGCGTCAACAAGCCTCTGCACCAAACCGAAATAACTATTCGGAACAGGCTCGGTTGGACACAACCGGATTATGACATCCTTCATGGCAGCACCGGATATCCTATGAAGTTCGGCCCATTGGGACATCTGTTCATTGAGCAACAGAGGGCGCTTTGACGTGCCAAACTGCGACCAAAAAAGCTTCTCCGTTGCATATCCATCTTGCGCATGGTAATACTGCGCCGCATCGGAAGAACTCTTCGGCAAGTCCAAGAACTCGTCCGGAGAACTCGACACTTGGTTAAGCGAGCATAGTCCGGGTCACCGAACTTAGTTTGCAACAGAAAAGGCTTTCCAGCCACAATCTCCTTCGCCTGCCGAACCTCCTCACGGGCTGCTCTGGATTCTGATCGCGCTTCCCTCGCCTCCTGTAGGGCCTTGTCCAGATCAGCCATTAAGGCTTTACCCTCCTTCTCCAGAAATTCACAGCGGCCGGCAGCATTCTCCAGTTCGAGCGTCATCGTGGATATCTTCTCCTCATCTTGGCGCCGTGCAGCTTGTTCGACTTTTAATTCAGCCGATGCCTTTTCAGCAGCAACATTGCTATGCCGGGCCTGCTCCTTGGCCCGGGCCAGCTCCGCTCGAAGAACTTCAACATCGGCAGCACCATCTGCAGCCATGCATAATCCAGCATAAAAATTATAGCATCATGCTTATACCACAAAAAATGTATGGGGATTACCCCGAATACATACCTTGCGACTCATCAAGACGCGTACTGATTAATGCAAGATTATCCCCTGCCACGTCAACCTTCCGCTGCAGCTCGGCAATTTCCATAGTCCGGGGAGTGGCCAAGGGGGAAGCAGCCTGTGTTCAAGTTCATCAGGTTAATCCTCAAAACGATCATTTTCTGATCCTCTGTTTGCTTCCTAATGGAAGACAACCTCAGTCTCAGGGGCTACTACCTATACACAGGCGCACCTTTGCAAATGAAACATAGCTGAAAAACATTATGTCACAAACCTCGAAGCCCTTCAGAAGGCTCATAAAAGCTTCATTTAATCCGCTCTTCGCGGAAAAAATCTTCTCAATCACTGTACCCATCAAGGTACGCTGTTCCCCCGAGACAGATGCTTTCCGCAACATGTCCCGCAATATATCAGGAATCTCCGGGTTTCCGGACACTGCTCCAGGGGCACAGTCATCCTGTGAAGCAATCTGTTCACCCGTCTCCAGAATCACCGTCGGCTGCGAACCAGATAGTCCGGGGCCTTTGTTAGCGTCAGCCCCGGAATCCTGGATGGCCAGAGGTCCACCTTCGGGTACTGCCTCTCCTGTCTCCTGCGTAACTTGTTGGTCAAAAGAGACCCTCCGCAATGACACTTCGGAGTCGTTCGCCGTATTGGGCGAGGAGGTTGGAGGAGGCGTCTCGCTCTCCATCATCTCTGGGAGAAGACTCCCCGAAGAAGTGGATCGCCCAGAAAAACTCTGTGCCGACCTGCGAAAATGCATGAATGCGTTACGAATATCTTCGCTAACAGCAACAGAGCAGGACTCTATCAAAGTACTCCAGATTCTCTTATGGTTTGGACGAGGGCTTGTCCCCCTATTGGAGTTGTCCAACGGCGTCGCTTTTCAAACCCAAGCCGCTCGACGGTGGCATCTTGCCCTTCTTGGAAGACCGCCCCTCCCAATCGTCGGACGCGGCCCTTTTCCTCCTGCTTGGAGAAGGGATACTGGGTCCTTTTCCACCTCTGTCCTCGGGCGAGGAAAGGTCGATTTCTCCGGACTCAGTGTCCGACTTACCTCCGGAACCAAGGTCATCTTGGGTCTTCTCACCCTCCCCTGCTGGTGCCTGGTACGGTGTCGAGGCCAGCATCCTTGTTAGCACAGGAGTAGCTGAGTCTTCAGGAAGGGGAGCCGGACACCTAATCCGCTCCACCTTCTTTATCCAGCCCTGAAAAAGGATGATATTGTCGGTATCTTGCCACTGGGTGTCTGATTAAAAGGTATTCGGCAAACGGGTACTTACCGGGGTATCCGGATGGTTACAGTCTAGGCCGACATCTTCGGTGGTGTCCCGCCATTGCCTTCGTTTCCCGAAGAATAATCTCCACATTCCTTCGTGTGTAGTGCCGAAGAAGTGCTGAAGCGTTCGCGGCCCTTCCGGATTAAACTCCCACATGCGGAGAGGCCGTCGCTGGCACGGCAGGGTTCGACGAACTAACATTACTTGAATGACGTGGGCTATATCGATGTCCTTGATGAGGCTTCGGATGCGACTTTGCAGAGTTCGCACCTCGTTCGTTGATCCCCAATCCAACCCCTTATTAATCCACGATGCAAGCTGAGTTGGGGGCTGGATCGAAATACAGGCGCAGTTGCCCACTTAGAGCTACGGGGCTCAGTGATATAGAACCACCCCTGCTGCCACAGATCAGAAGATTTGGCAAAGGATCCTTTCAGCCAAACGGCGCTAGCAAGCTTGCTCATTGAAGCACCACCGCACTCGGCCTGCTCCCCCTTTATCACTTGCGGCTTCACATCGAAGGTCTTGAGCCACAGGCCGAAGTGTGGGGGAGTCCAGAGGAAGGCTTCGCACGTAACGATGAACACCGAAATAAGAAGAATAGAGTCCGGGGCCAGGCTGTGAAAATCTAGCCCATAATAAAACATGAGCCCCCGGACAAAGGGGTTAAGTGCAAACCCTAACCCGCGAAGGAAGTGGGACACGAACAAGACCCTCTCGCCAGATCTAGGGGTGGGAATAACCTGCCCCTCGACGGGAAGCCGATGATGGATTTCCGCGGTCAAATACCTCGCCGCCTGAAGCTTTGCAATATCTCCCTCCATGACAGAAGAAGCTACCCACCGGCCTTGACGGCTGGGTCCGGACATATTTGGGGCTTGTAGCAATCGAAACCTGGGTGGTAGAACTTGGGATAGCGGGGATTGAGGGAGAAGCAAGCGTGGAAGAAAAAGACGGGTCTGTACCCCTATATATAAAGGCTGCGAATATCAAACGTCTCCTTTCAGGCCTTGGAAACTTGCTTGTTTCCGAGGAGTTGTACCCAAGCGACGGTTGGGTTACCCACATCCGGGTTGACAGGAATCCCTGAAAAAAGGGAGGCACGATCTCCACTTGGATAAGACGTGCCAATAAAACCGCGCCTTGAGACGTGGGGCGACAGGCCAGCTAAAGCAGTTCGCAAATAATGGCCGAAGCAGGCGTGATGTCATATTACCAAAAAGTTGTCGGGGGATTGAACTCATAAAATATTATATCCTCTGCAGTTGTGTATACAAGTCCAGATACAATCAATACATATGAAGACTATCTTGGAGTTCGGAAAAAGGGGGAACCCACCTTGCAATGCCGAAGACAATCTGCGCGCCGGATTCCTCGTCATTGAAGCCAGGTTCAGGGGCTACTGAGGGAGTCCTAGACTAAGGGGTCCTCGGGCGTCCGGCCTGTTATCCATGGGCCGGACGGGTGGGCTGTGAAGACATGAAGGCCGAAGACTCTACCCGTGTCCGGATTGGACTCTCCTTGGCATGGAAGGCAAGCTAGGCGACCAACTATGAAGATTCCTTCTTGTGTAACCGACTCTATGTAACCCTAGATCCCTCCGGTGTCTATATAAACCGGAGGGCGTAGTCAGGAAAGGACATATATTCATTACCATAGTCATATAGGCTAGGCTTCTAGGGTTTAGCCATTACGATCTCGTGGTAGATCAACTCCTGTAATACTCATATTCATCAAGATCAATCAAGCAGGAAGTAGGGTATTACCTCCATAGAGAGGGCCCGAACCTGGGTAAACATTGTGTCCCCCGTCTCCTGTTACCATCGATCCTAGACGCACAGTTCGGGACCCCCCCACCCGAGATCCGCCAGTTTTGACACCGACACCTGCTCAGCTGCGCGAGGGACTCGGCGTTGGTAACCCGCTGCTGAAGCGGGAGCAGCTCAGCATGGGCGGAGGCCAACTCGGCCTGCATGGAGATCAAGGCAGCTGTTGCGGCCTTCTCGCGCTGCTCCGCCTCGGCCAACCTTGACCTGAGAACGGTGGTCCTGCCCTCATCTTCGGTTTCCACGAGCTTCAGCTTCAGGTCGTACCTGTTGGCAAGATCAGCACGAGCCTCGACCACCCTGCGGTCAACTTCCCGCTGGGTCCTGGCCTCGCACGCGCTGGCAACATCTTCCGCTTCGGCAACCTGACGCTCCCTCATCTCCAACCGCTCAAGCTCGAGGCTGCGCTCCATGGCCTCCAACATCAACGCTTCCTCGCGCCTCAAGATCTACTCCTCATCAGATGGGGCCCCCTTCATCAACGCCAAGGCATCTTTGCGCGCCTCCACTTGCTGCTCCAGGGAGGCATTCAGGGCTAGGAGCTCCTGCATGTGCTTCTCGGCGACCTCGCGGCGGTGGACTGCCTCCCTGGCCTCCTCCAAGGCCCGGGCGCTGGCCTCGCGTGAGGTTTCGAGGGATGCCTCGGCCTTCGCATTGGCGTGCTCGCGCTTGAGGCGCCCGAGGTTGATGGCCACCTTCAGTTGATGCCATTCGTCCACCAGCCGGAGACCCTCAGCTTCAAGGCAGGCGTCGACGTCCGCGAGCTCTTCCCCAAGCCGGCTCAGCGCACCCATCGCCTCCCGAAAGAGCTCGTGACGGACGACACCCCGCTTGCGCGCGAGCTCGAATGCATGGCCAGGCCCGTCCCCCATGCCGGAAGTCGTTGAAGAGGTCCGAGGTGGCTCGCCTCCTCCCAGCAGGGGGCTGGGGGCTGGTGCCTTGCCAGACGCCCTTCGGGCCCTGTCGGGAGCCCCCGTGGGGGGAGCGGTGATGTCTACTACGCAACCTTCTTCTTGTAGACGTTATTGGGCCTCCAAGTGCAGAGGTTTGTAGGACAGTAGAAAATTTCCCTCAAGTGGATGACCTAAGGTTTATCAATCCGTGGGAGGCGTAGGATGAAGATGGTCTCTCTCAAACAACCATGCAACCAAATAACAAAGAGTCTCTTGTGTCCCCAACACACCCAATACAACGGTAAATTGTATAGGTGCACTAGTTCGGCGAAGAGATGGTGATACAAGTGCAATATGGATGGTAGATATAGGTTTTTGTAATCTGAAAATATAAAAACAACAAGGTAACAAGCGATAAAAGTGAGCGTAAACGGTATTGCAATTCTAGGAAACAAGGCCTAGGGTTCATACTTTCACTAGTGCAAGTTCTCTCAACAATAATAACATAATTGGATCATATAACTATCCCTCAACATGCAACAAAGAGTCACTCCAAAGTCACTAATAGCGGAGAACAAACGAAGAGATTATGGTAGGGTACGAAACCACCTCAAAGATATTCTTTCCAATCAATCCGTTGGGCTATTCCTATAAGTGTCACAAACAGCCCTAGAGTTCGTACTAGAATAACACCTTAAGACACAAATAAACAAAAACCCTAATGTCACCTAGATACTCCAATGTCACCTCAAGTATCCGTGGGTATGATTATACGATATGCATCACACAATCTCAGATTCATCTATTCAACCAACACATAGAACCTCAAAGAGTGCCCCAAAGTTTCTACCGGAGAATCAAGACGAAAACGTGTGCCAACCCCTATGCATAGGTTCATGGGCGAAACCCGCAAGTTGATCACCAAAACATACATCAAGTGAATCACGTGATATCCCATTGTCACCATAGATACGCACGGCAAGACATACATCAAGTGTTCTCAAATCATTAAACACTCAATCCGATAAGATTACTTCAAAGGGAAAACTCAATCCATTACAAGAGAGTAGAGGGGGAGAAGCAACATAAGATCCAACTATAATAGCAAAGCTCGCGATACATCAGGATCGAATCACCTCAAGAACACGAGAGAGAGAGAGAGAGATCGAACACATAGCTACTGGTACATACCCACAGCCCCGAGGGTGAACTACTCCCTCCTCGTCATGGAGAGCGCCGGGATGATGAAGATGGCCACCGGTGAGGGTTCCCCCTCCGGCAGGGTGCCGGAGCAGGGTCCCGATTGGTTTTTGGTGGCTACAGAGGCTTGCGGCGGCGGAACACCAGATCTATTATGTTCCCCGATCGTTTTAGGGTATATTGGTATATATAGGAGGAAGAAATACGTCAGGGGAGCCATGAGGGGCCCACGAGAGTGGAGGGCGCGCCCTAGGGGGTGGGCGCGCCCCCCTACCTCGTGGCTCCCTCGTTTCTTTCCTGACGTGCACTCCAAGTCTATCAGGTTGCTTTCCTTCCAAAAATAACTTCTCCAGAAGCTTTCATTCCGTTTCGACTTCGTTTGATATTCCTTTTCTTCAAAACACTGAAACAAGGAAAAAAACAGGAACTGCCACTGGGCTCTGGGTCAATAGGTTAGTCCCAAAAATAACATAAAAGTGCATAGTAAAGCCCATTAAACATCCAAGATGGATAATATAATAATTCATAAATTATAGATACGTTGGAGACGTATCAGCATCCCCAAGCTTAATTCCTGCTCGTCCTCGAGTAGGTAAATGTTAAAAGAAAGAATTAATGAAGTGTGAATGCTAGCAGGTGCACAAGTTTGATGAATGATAATTTCAATCACCTTTTCTAGCATCATTATATGTCATAACAGTAGCTCATATCATAAAACTTTGCATGATCAAGTAACAAACTATTCACATGTTAAAGTATAGATCATAAACTTTCTTGAAAACTAACAAACCATGTTATTAGTCATCAAACAATTACAATTCATCTTATTTTCAGGAAGAGTCTATGTCAGAGCTTTGATTCAGCAAACTTCACATACTCAACTATCATTTAGTCTTCCATGATTGCTACCACTCAAAGCATATTTTTAGAACAAATAGTATTCATCGAACACAGAGAAAGATAGGGGCTTAATGTTTCGCCTCCCAACCTTTTACCTCAAGGGTAATGTCAAAAGTAATAATTCATGCTCAAATATATTTGAATGGCCATATATGCTTAGATCTTTCCATCATATGATGCTTGCCAACTAAAGAGTAGGTTGGAATGAGAAGGAATACTACTGACTCTTGCATAAAAGTAAAAGATAGGCCCTTCGCAGAGGGAAGCAGGGATTTGCAGAGGTGCCAGAGCTCGAAGCAAAAACAGAGATGAAAATAATTTTGAGAGGTATGCTTTCATTGTCAACATAATGACCAAGAGTTCCCAATATCTTCCATACTACATACATTATAGGCGGTTCCCAAACAGAAAGGTAAAGATTTTTACTCCCCCTCCACCAACAATCATCAATCCATGGCTTGCCCGAAACAACGGGTGCCTCCAACTAACATCAAACCTGGGGGAGTTTTGTTTGCAATTATTTTTGATTTGATTTCGATCTTTTGATCATGGGACTGGGCATCCCAGTTACCAGCCATTTTCTCGTGAATGATGAGCGGAGTCCACTCATCGTGAGAATAACCCACCTAGCATGGAAGATACTGCTAACCCGTAGTCGCTACATGAGCGATTCGGGCATACAAAACAGATTATTATTTGAAGGTTTAGAGTTTGGCACATGCAAATTTACTTGGAACGGCAGGTAAATACCGCATATAGGTAGATATGGTGGACACTCATGGAAGAAACTTGGTTCAAGGAATTTGGATGCACAAGCAGTATTCCCGCTTAGTACAGATATTTTGGCTAGCAAAGGATTCTAAATAGCAAGCACCACATGTTAGAGGATCCAAAACAATATAACTTATACAAATATACCCAAGCATAACTCATTATGTTGTCTTCCTTGTCCAACTTCAACTAATTTGCTCAGGTTTGAAAATAATTAATGGGGATCACAATCATAGAAGATGTCCAAGATAGTATATTTATATGTGAAATCTCTCTTCCTTCAATATTCTTTCATGAATTGTTCAAGTGACCAATACAATGTTTGCTAACCTTCAATAAATTTACCACCTCTACTTCTTATATGTGAAGGCATTACTCCCCATGGGAAAGGCATATGAAACATATATAATTTCAGATTTATGACATTCAAATCATTCAACCATTTACTCATAGGATATAAGTGAAGCACACGAGTAAATGACAAACTACTCCAAAAAGATATAAGTGAAGATCAATGAGTAGTTAAATAATTATGTAGCTATGTGAAGACTCTCTATCATTTAAGAATTTCAGATCTTGGTATTTTATTCAAACAGCAAGCAAAGCTAAAGAAAATAAAATGACGCTCCAAGCAAAACACATATCATGTGGTGAATAAAAATATAGCTCCAAGTAAAGTTACCGATGAACGAAGACGAAAGAGGGGATGCCATCCGGGGCATCTCCAAGCTTAGTCTCTTGGTTATCCTTTAATATTACCTTGGGGTGCCTTGGTCATCCCCAAGCTTAGGCTCTTGCCACTCCTTATTCCATAGTCCATCGAATCATTACCCAAAACTTGAAAACTTCACAACACAAAACTTAACAGAAAACTCGTAAGCTCCGTTAGCGAAAGAAAACAAATCACCACTTCAAGGTACTGTAATGAACTCATTATTTATTTATATTGGTGTTAAACCTACTGTATTCCAACTTCTCTATGGTTTATAAACTATTTTACTAGCCATAGAGTCATCAAAATAAGCAAACAACACACGAAAAACAGAATCTGTCAAAAACAGAACAGTCTGTAGTAATCTGTATCAAACGTATACTTCTGGAACTCAAACAATTCTAAAATAAATTGGTGGACCTGAGGAATTTGTCTAGTAATCATCTGAAAAAAGAATCAACTAAATAGCACTCTCCAGTAAAAATTTTTAGCTAATCTCGTGAGCGCTAAAGATTCTGTTTTTTACAGCATGATCATGAAGACTTCAGCCAAGTCTTCCCAATGGTTCTACTTGGCACAAACACTAACTAAAACACAAAACCACATCTAAAGAGAAGCTAGATGGATTATTTATTCCTAAACAGAACCAAAAATCAAGAAAGTAAAATAAAATTGGGTTGCCTCCCAACAAGCGCTATCGTTTAACGCCCCTAGCTAGGCATGATGATTTCAACGATGCTCACATAAAAGATAAGAATTGAAACATAAAGAGAGCATCATGAAGAATATGACTAGCACATTTAAGTCTAACCCACTTCCTATGCATAGGGATTTTGTGAGCAAACAACTTATGGGAACAATAATCAACTAGCGTAGGAAGGCAAAACAAGTATAACTTTAAAATTTTAAGCACATAGAGAGGAAACTTGATATTATTGCAATTCCTACAAGCGTATATTCCTCCCTCATAATAATTTTCAATAGCATCATGAATGAATTCAACAATATAACCAGCACCTAAAACATTCTTTTCATGATCTACAAGCATAGAAATTTTCCTACTCTCCACGTAAGCAAATTTATTCTCATCAATAGTAGTAGGAGCAAACTCAACAAAATAACTATCATGTGATTGAAAATTAAGATCAAGATGACATGTTTCATGGTTATCATTATTCTTTATAGCATACATGTCATCACAATAATCATCATAGATAGGAGGCTCATCATAATAAATTTGCACATCGAAACTTGGGGGACTAAACATATCATCTTCATCAAACATAGCATCCCCAAGCTTGTGGCTTTGCATATCATTAGCATCATGGGTATTCAAAGATTCATACTAACAACATTGCAATCATGCTCATCATTCAAAGATTTAGTGCCAAACATTTTAATGTATTCTTCCTCTAGCAATTGAGCACAATTATCGGAATCCTTATTTTCACGGAAGACATTAAAAAGATGAAGCATATGAGGCACCCTCAATTCCATTTTTTTGTAGTTTTCTTTTATAAAATAAACTAGTGATAAAACAAGAAACTAAAATATTCGATTGCAAGATATAAAGATATACCTTCAAGCACTCACCTCCCCGGCAACGGCGCCAGAAACTGCTTAGTTGACGGGGTGTGAGTGCCGCTTACCTAGCCTCCCCGGCAACGGCGCCAGAAACTGCTTGATGTCTACTACGCAACCTTCTTCTTATAGACGTTGTTGGGCCTCCAAGTGCAGAGGTTTGTAGGACAATAGCAAATTTCCCTCAAGTGGATGACCTAAGGTTAATCAATCCGTGGGAGGCGTAGGATGAAGATGGTCTCTGTCAAACAACCCTGCAACCAAATAACAAAGAGTCTCTTGTGTCCCCAACACACCCAATACAACGGTAAATTTTATAGGTGCACTAGTTCGGCGAAGAGATGGTGATACAAGTGCAATATGGATGGTAGATATAGGTTTTTGTAATCTGAAAATATAAAACAGCAAGGTAACAAGCGATAAAAGTGAGCGTAAACGGTATTGCAATTCTAGGAAACAAGGCCTAGGGTTCATACTTTCACTAGTGCAAGTTCTCTCAACAATAATAACATAATTGGATCATATAACTATCCCTCAACATGCAACAAAGAGTCACTCCAAAGTCACTAATAGCGGAGAACAAATGAAGAGATTATGGTAGGGTACGAAACCACCTCAAAGTTATTATTTCCAATCAATCAGTTGGGCTATTCCTATAAGTGTCACAAACAGCCCTAGAGTTCGTACTAGAATAACACCTTAAGACACAAATCAACCAAAACCCTAATGTCACCTAGATACTCCAATGTCACCTCAAGTATCCGTGGGTATGATTATACGATATGCATCACACAATCTCAGATTCATCTATTCAACCAACACATAGAACCTCAAAGAGTGCCCCAAAGTTTCTACAGGAGAATCAAGACAAAAATGTGTGCCAACCCCTATGCATAGGTTCATGGGCAGAACCCGCAAGTTGATCACCAAAACATACATCAAGTGAATCACGTGATATCCCATTGTCACCACAGACACGCACGGCAAGACATACATCAAGTGTTCTCAAATCATTAAAGACTCAATCCGATAAGATTACTTCAAAGGGAAAACTCAATCCATTACAAGAGAGTAGAGGGGGAGAAGCAACATAAGATCCAACTATAATAGCAAAGCTCGCAATACATCAAGATCGAATCACCTCAAGAACACGAGAGAGAGAGAGAGAGATCAAACACATAGCTACTGGTACATACCCTCAGCCCCGAGGGTGAACTACTCCCTCCTCGTCATGGAGAGCGCCGGGATGATGAAGATGGCCACCGGTGAGGGTTCCCCCCTCCGGCAGGGTGCCGGAACAGGGTCCCGATTGGTTTTTGGTGGCTACAGAGGCTTGCGGCGGCGGAACTCCAGATCTATTCTGTTCCCCGATCGTTTTAGGGTATATTGGTATATATAGGAGGAAGAAATACGTCAGGGGAGCTACGAGGAGCCCACGAGGGTGGAGGGCGCGCCCCCTACCTCGTGGCTCCCTCGTTTCTTTCCAGACGTGCACTCCAAGTCTATCAGGTTGCTTTCCTTCCAAAAATAACTTCTCCAGAAGGTTTCATTCCGTTTCAACTCCGTTTGATATTCCTTTTCTTTGAAACACTGAAACAAGGGAAAAAACAGGAACTGGCACTGGGTTCTAGGTCAATAGGTTAGTCCCAAAAATAATATAAAAGTGCATAGTAAAGCCCATTAAACATCCAAGATGGATAATATAATAGCATGAATACTTCATAAATTATAGATACGTTGGAGACGTATCAAGCGAATCATCGCCTGAAGGAGAGGCCAGGGCTGAGGCCACCCAGCTGCGGTCGACAACCAGAGGAGGAGCCCTTGGCACACCTGCTGCACCCCAAGGAAGGCCATGAAGGAGAGACGACAAGAACGCGGGTTCGAGGAGCTAGGCTGGCGCGCTTGCCTCTCTGCCCGACCTCGTGCCAAGCGCGGCATGCTGGCTTAGGGCGCTCAAGGCCAGCAGGGGACTCAAGCTAGGAGGAGGTTGCTTCTCGCGAGATTTCGCCGTCTTAGCAGAAGGGAACCTGAGGAGCCACAGTCAGGAGGGAAAGCAACACTCGAGAAATTACAAAGATAAGGTACTCACTCGTCTATGGCGATATACTTCCTCTGTTTCAATGGCCGGAAGGCATGACTGCTGCAGCTTGGAGACCCCTTCCTCTTCTGGAGCGCATCGAAGCTTAGTCGGAGCCGGCCGAAGCCCAGGGTACGGTCACCACCTCCGGGCGCGGCTGGGGTAGCTCCTGAGGAGGCGACCTTAGGGGTGCCGTACTGCGTGGAGACCTCGGCCTCCGCCTCGCGGCGACCCACCGGGGCCTCGGGGGCTGCAGCCTTAGGAGTATCGGGCTGCGACGCCCCTCCGGCCGCTTCCCTAGGACGGCTCTCTGGGGGCCCATGGGACGACTCTTCGGGAGCCCCCAGCGGCGCCGCTTCCTCAGCAGCCGCGTCGCCAGCGGCCGACGGTGGTCGCCCCCCTGCGCCCACTTCTGGGGAGGTCGCCGCGTTGACGGCGGGCAATGGAGCCACGGGGACAGTGTTCTCGCGAGGCCCTTCAAGACCGGCCGGACGTAGTACCCACTCATCGAAAGGGGGCATCTGCCTCACGAAATCCACCTTGTTCGAGCAGCAGTACAAGAGACAACTTATACGTCTCCAACGTATCTATAATTTTTTATTGTTCCATGCTATATTCTATTCTGTTTTGGATGTTAATGGGCTTTATTATACACTTTTATATTATTTTTGGGACTAACCCATTAACCGGGGGCCCAGCCCAGAATTGCTGTTTTTTGCCTATTTCAGTGTTTCGCAGAAAAAGAAAACCAAACGGAGTCCAAACGGAATGAAACCTTCGGGAACGTGATTTTTGGAACAAACGTGATCCAGAGGACTTGGACCCTACGTCAAGAAAGCAACCATGAGAGCACGAGTCAGGGGGCGCCCTCCATCCTCGTGGGGCCCACGTTGCTCCACTAACGTACTTCCTCCTCCTATATATACCTACGTACCCCCAAACTATCAGATATGGAGCCAAAAACCTAATTCCACCGCCGCAACCTTCTGTACCCATGAGATCCCATCTTGGGGCCTTTTCCGGCGCTCCGTCGGAGGGGGCATTGATCACGGAGGGCTTCTACATCAACACCATAGCCTCTCCGATGATGTGTGAGTAGTTTACCTCAGACCTTCGGGTCCATAGTTATTAGCTAGATGGTTTCTTCTCTCTCTTTGGATCTCAATACAAAGTTCTCCATGATTCTCGTGGAGATCTATTCGATGTAATCTTCTTTTTGCGGTGTGTTTGCTGAGACCGATGAATTGTGGGTTTATGATCAAGTTTATCTATGAACAATATTTTAATCTTTTCTGAATTCTTTTATGTATGATTGGTTATCTTTGCAAGTCTCTTCGAATTATCAGTTTGGTTTGGCCTACTAGATTGATCTTTCTTGCAATGAGAGAAGTGCTTAGCTTTGGGTTCAATCTTGCGGTGTCCTTTCCAGGTGACAGTAGGGGTAGCAAGGAACGTATTATATTGTTGCCATCGAGGATAACAAGATGGGGTTTACATCATATTGCATGAGTTTATCCCTCTACATCATGTCATCTTGCTTAAAGCGTTACTCTGTTCTTATGAACTTAATACTCTAGATGCATGCTGGATAGCGGTCGATGTGTGGAGTAATAGTAGTAGATGCAGGGAGGAGTCGGTCTACTTGTCACAGACGTGATGCCTATATACATGATCATACCTAGATATTCTCATAACTATGCTCAATTCTAACAATTGCTCAACAGTAATTTGTTCACCCACCGTAGTACTTATGCTCTTGAGAGAAGCCACTAGTGAAACCTATGGCCCCCGGGTCTATTTTCCATCATATTAATCTTCCAACACTTAGTTATTTCTTTTGCCTTCTATTTTACTTTGCATCTTTATTTGTCTTTATCATAAAAATACCAAAAATATTATCTTATCATGTCTATCAGATCTCACTCTCGTAAGTGACCATTGAGGGATTGACAACCCCTTTACCGCGTTGGTTGCGAGGTTCTTATTTGTTTGTGTAGGTGCGAGGGACTCGTGCGTGATCTCCTACTGGATTGATACCTTGGTTCTCAAAAACTGAGGGAAATACTTACGCTACTTTACTGCATCACCCTTTCCTCTTCAAGGGAAAACCAACGCAGTGCTCAAGAGGTAGCAAGAAGAATTTCTGGCGCCGTTGCCGGGGAGGCTTACGCAAGGTCAAGTCAAGATTTGGACTCCCGACAACGAGCCATTTCTGGCGCTGTTGCCTGGGAGATTCGCGCCAAGTCAAGTCAAGTCAAGACATACCAAGTACCCATCACAAACTCTTATACCTCACATTACATTATTTGCCATTTGCTTCTCATTTTCCTCTCCCCCACTTCACCCTTGCCGTTTTATTCGCCCTCTCTTTTCTGTTTGCCTCTTTTCGCTCGCCTTTCCTTCGCCATGTCGGAACCAAAAAGAGTTGGGGGTTCTCTCCCGAACTTGGACGATCCTTCTATTCTATCTAAACTAATAAATAATGCTATGGAAAAACATGTCGGAGTTGTCAATAAGAGTCTTAATAATTTTGATGAAGATGATTCCAGAATTTTTCGTTGTTTACTCGATGAATCTTTGAAAGATGCTTGGGATAGGCTGTTAAGGATCCGGGCTAGCTATGTACCCCAATATCAAATTGAGGTTTACCTAAAAAGCTTTTATGTTGGGTTGCCCGCTTCGCTCAAACAAGTTTTAGATTATATTTTTGAAGAGGGTTTTCTTGAAGGCGACCCCATAGATACCTATGAAAAGATGAAAACTATATTTGGGCATCCCACGAATGAGAAAGTTGAATCCACATCTCTTTTGCTTTCCTACCAAAACGAATCTATCAAAGAGATAAAAGCTACCCTAGATGCAAATTTCCGCAACATGCTTAATCTTTCTTCTACCATTAATAGCCACGTGCTTTATCAAAATAGAAATATTAATTCCATAGATAACAAGTTTGCTCTTTTCTTCCCTAATACCAAAGATGGCAATACCTAGATCTATCCTTGCTTTTATGCCTAGCTAGGGGCGTTAAACGATAGCGCTTGTTGGGAGGCACCCCAATTTTATTTTTAGTTTTTTGCTTTTTGCTTCTGTTTAGGAATAAATATTTGATCTACCCTCTGGTTAGATTTGTTTTTATGTTTTAATTAGCGTTTGTGCCAAGTTAAACCTATAGGATCTTCTTGGATGATAGTTATTTGATCTTGCTGAAAATTCCAGAAACTTTCTGTTCACGAAAACAATTGTTAAAAATCACCAGAACGTGATAAAATACTGATTCCAACTTCTGCTGATCAATAAACAAATTTTCTAGGTCTCCCTATTTTTGTAGATTTTTTGGAGTTCCAGAAGTTTGCGTTAGTTACAGATTATACAGACTGTTCTGTTTTTGACAGATTCTGGTCTTCGTGTGTTGTTTGCTTATTTTGATGAATCTATGGCTAATAAAATAGTTTATAAACCATAGAGAAGTTGGAATACAGTAGGTTTAACACCAATATAAATAAAGAATGAGTTCATTACAGTACATTAAAGTGGTGTTTTGTTTTCTTTCGCTAACGGAGCTCACGAGATTTTCTGCTAAGTTTTGTGTTGTGAAGTTTTCAAGTTTTGGGTAAAAGATTTGATGGATTATGGAACAAGGAGTGGCAAGAGCCTAAGCTTGGGGATGCCCATGGCACCCCAAGATAATCTAAGGACATCAAAAAGCCAAAGCTTGGGGATGCCCCGGAAGGCATCCCCTCTTTCGTCTACTTCCATCGGTAACTTTACTTCGAGCTATATTTTTATTCACCACATGATATGTGTTTTGCCTGGAGCATCTTGTATGATTTGAGTCTTTATTTGTTAGTTTGCCACAATTATCCTTGCTGTACACACATTTTGAGAGAGACACACTTGATTCAGAATTTATTAGAATACTCTATGTGCTTAACTTATATCTTTTGAGCTATATAGTTTTTGCTCTAGTGCTTCACTTATATCTTTTAGAGCACGATGGTGGATTTGTTTTATAGAAACTATTGTTCTCTCATGCTTCACTTATATTATTTTGAGAGTCCTACAAAACAGCATGGTAATTTGCTTAAATTAAGAAATTAGTCCTAAAGTAATAGGCATCCAAGATTAGTAAAAAATTATCTTATGAGTGTGTTGAATACTATGAGAAGTTTGATGCTTGATAATTGTTTTGAGATATAAAGATGGTGATATTAGAGTCATGCTAGTTGAGTAGTTGTGGATTTGAGGAATACTTGTGTTAAAGTTTGTGATTCCCGTAACATGCACGTATGGTGAACCGTTATGTGATGAAGTCGGAGCATGATTTATTTATTGATTGTCTTCCTTATGAGTGGCGGTCGGGGACGAGCGATGGTCTTTTCCTACCAATCTATCCCCCTAGGAGCATGCGCGTAATACTTTGCTTTGATAACTTGTAGATTTTTGCAATAAATATATGAGTTCTTTATGACTAATGTTGAGTCCATGGATTATACACACTTCCTTCCTTCCACCATTGCTAGCCTCTCAATACCGCACACTTTTCGCCGGTATCATACACCCACCATATACCTTCCTCAAAACAGCCACCATACCTACCTATCATGGCATTTCCATAGCCATTCCGAGATATATTGCCATGCAACTTACCACCGTTCCGTTTACTATGACACGCTCCATCATTGTCATATTGCTTTGCATGATCATGTAGTTGACATCGTATTTGTGGCAAAGCCACTATTCATAATTCTTTCATACATGTCACTCTTGATTCATTGCATATCCCGGTACACCGCTGGAGGCATTCACATAGAGTCATATTTTGTTCTAAGTATTGAGTTGTAATTGTTGAGTTGTAAGTGAATAAAAGTGTGATGATCATCATTTTTAGAGCATTGTCCCAAGTGAGGAAAGGATGATGGAGACTATGATTCCCCCACAAGTCGGGATGAGATTCCGAACAATAAAAAAAGAGGCCATATAAAGAAAGAGAAAAGGCCCAAATAAAAAAATGAGAGAAAAAGAGAGAAGGGACAATGTTACTATCCTTTTACCACACTTGTGCTTCAAAGTAGCACCATGATCTTCATGATAGAGAGTCTCCTATGATATCACTTTCATATACTAGTGGGAATTTTTCATTATAGAACTTGGCGTGTATATTCCAATGATGGGGTTCCTCAAAATGACCTAGGTCTTCGTGAGCAAGCGAGTTGGATGCACACCCACTTAGTTTCTTTTGTTGAGCTTTCATATACCTATAGCTCTAGTGCATCCGTTGCATGGTAATCACTACTCACTCACATTGATATCTATTAATGGGCATCTCCATAGCCCGTTGATACGCCTAGTTGATGTGAGACTATCTTCTCCCTTTTTTGTCTTCTCCACAACCACCATTCTATTCCACATATAGTGCTATATCCTTGGCTCACGCTCATGTATTGCGTGAAGATTGAAAAAGTTTGAGAACACCAAAAGTATGAAACAATTGCTTGGCTTGTCAACGGGGTTGTGCATGATTTAAATACTTTGTGTGGTGAAGATAGAGCATAGCCAGACTATATAATTTTGTAGGGATAACTTTCTTTGGCCATGTTATTTTGAGAAGACATAATTGCTTAGTTAGTATGCTTGAAGTATTATTATTTTTATGTCAATATTAAACTTTTGTCTTGAATCTTTCGGATCTGAATATTCATATCACAATTAAGAGAATTACATTGACAATTATGCTAAGTAGCATTCCACATCAAAAATTCTGTTTTTATCATTTACCTACTCGAGGACGAGCAGGAATTAAGCTTGGGGATGCTTGATTCGTCTCCAACGTATCTATAATTTTTTATTGTGCCATGCTATATTATATTCTGTTTTGGATGTTAATGGGCTTTATTATACACTTTTATATTAGTTTTGGGACTAACCTATTATCCGGAGGCCCAGCCCAGAATTGCTGTTTTTTTGCCTATTTCAGTGTTTCGCAGAAAAAGAATGTCAAACGGAGTCCAAACGGAATGAAACCTTCGGGAACGTGATTTTTGGAACAAACGTGATCCAGAGGACTTGGACCCTACGTCAAGAAAGCAACCAGGAGAGCACGAGGCAGGGGGGCGCCCTCCACCCTCGTGGGGCCCATGTTGCTCCACCGACGTACTTCTTCCTCCTATATATACCTACGTACCCCCAAACTATCAGATACGGAGCCAAAAACCTAATTCCACCGCCGCAACCTTCTATACCCGTGAGATCCTATCTTGGGGCCTTTTCCGGTGCTCCGCCGGAGGGGGCATTGATCACGGAGGGCTTCTACATCAACACCATAGCCTCTCCGATGATGTGTGAGTAGTTTACCTCAGACCTTCGGGTCCATAGTTATTAGCTAGATGGCTTCTTCTCTCTCTTTGGATCTCAATACAAAGTTCTCCACGATTCTCGTGGAGATCTATTCGATGTAATCTTCTTTTGCGGTGTGTTTGTTGAGACCGATGAATTGTGGGTTTATGATCAATTTTATCTATGAACAATATTTGAATCTTCTCTGAATTCTTTTATGTATGATTGGTTATCTGTGCAAGTCTCTTCGAATTATCAGTTTTGTTTGGCCTACTAGATTGATCTTTCTTGCAATGGGAGAAGTGCTTAGCTTTGGGTTCAATCTTGCGGTGTCCTTTCCCAGTGACAGTAGGGGCAGCAAGGCACGTATTGTATTGTTGCCATCGAGGATAACAAGATGGGGTTTACATCATATTGCATGAGTTTATCCCTCTACATCATGTCATCTTGCTTAAAGCGTTACTCTGTTCTTATGAACTTAATACTATAGATGCATGCTGGATAGCGGCCGATGTGTGGAGTAATAGTAGTAGATGCAGGCAGGAGTTGGTCTACTTGTCACAGACATGATGCCTATATACATGATCATACCTAAATATTCTCATAACTATGCTTAATTCCATCAATTGCTCAACAGTAATTTGTTCACCCACCGTAGTACTTATGCTCTTGAGAGAAGCCACTAGTGAAACCTATGGCCCCCGGGTCTATTTTCCATCATATTAATCTTCCAACACTTCGTTATTTCTTTTGCCTTTTATTTTACTTTGCATCTTTATTTGTCTTTATCATAAAAATACCAAAAATATTATCTTATCATGTCTATCATATCTCACTCTCGTAAGTGACCACTGAGGGATTGACAACCCCTTTATCGTGTTGGTTGCGAGGTTCTTATTTGTTTGTGTAGGTGCGAGGGACTCGTGCATGATCTCCTACTGGATTGATACCTTTGTTCTCAAAAACTGAGGGAAATACTTACGCTACTTTACTGCATCACCCTTTCCTCTTCAAGGGAAAACCAATGCAATGCTCAAGAGGTAGCAACAACCCTCCTCCGGCATGTCTGCTGGCTCAAGGGTCAAAGGTGGTTCGGCTGAGGACGGGGACTTCTTCTTCCCTTTCTTCGTTCGGCTCGGCGCCATGGCGACGGAGAGGACATAGCTCAGGTCAGATTGGAAGAGGAGGCTGTTGTTTCGGGGAAGGCGGAAGAGTTGGGGGAGTGCGTCACCAGCGATGAAGGAATAACTGTGTAAGTCGCGGTGGCCGCCTAGCCAGGCGGATGTCAAGGCTGCGTGGGGAAGCGGGGATGCCCACGTCCCACCAATAGCCATGCGTTAATCAAGGCCGCAGGCGGTTGGGCCCCACAGTGCTCCGCACTTGCCCCTTGGCTTCGCCTCGAAGCCAAGTCTGAGCACGCCTTGGGCCCGGGGGCTATTGTCGGCGTTCTGGGAACGGGGGTCCCCAGACTTGCCTGCCCGCGGCCCGCGGCATGGCTCCACTAGCGGCCTGGTACGGCCCATCATCACCAGCAAACACTCATGACCCTCGCGAGGGGCCAAGCCTCGCGAGGCAGGCGACACAAGACCTCCTCAGGGGCAGCCTCACTAGGCTGGCTCGCGAGCAGCAGAGAGAACAAGGCGAGGGGCACCTCGTGAGGTTCCCGTGACGTGAGCCATGATGACCAAGGCCAGGCGGGCGCAGAGTACTGGTTTCCTCTTCGGTGCTAAAGGAGCAGGTGCAGGCGAGGAGTCCCGAGGCATCAGGCAAAGGTTTCCATATCGGCGCAATGAGACCAAGACCGGCAGGACGGCAGGACAGAGGTCATCGCGGAGCCCACGATGGCGTCACCACCAGAGCCTTTGGCAGGCGAAGACAACCTTTTGTCAGGATAGCTTGTACTAGCTGCCCCCGTCAAATTGGCCATTGTGGGATCCCTTCCCGCCTAACATTTGGGAAGAGGACCTGGGCCTCTATAAATAGGACTAGCCACCACCATGATGGACGACGGATCATTCGGACCAACCTCACACACACGAGCTCACCGAGCTCAAGAACACCTCTCCTCAGGAGGTAGTTCTTCCCTTGTACTTGTTCATCCCAGCCTACAAGGCAATCCACCACACCACACTGGAGTAGGGTATTACACCACATCGGTGGCCCGAACCAGTATAAACTCTTGTGTCCCGTGTTCTTCGGGTTTGGCGAGCTAAGCTTTGAGATCGTGGTGAGAGCGTGAGCTAGGGGAAGAGAGATCTTCATGGGCACCCTAGAGTTCGAACCTCAAGGGTTTTGCCGGTACCCTATATCCGACAGCAACCACTAGGTGTAGCCCCCAAGATTCGGGCCAACTACGTAGCAGTTGGGTCGAATCTTAAAGTGATGCTTGGTTTCTGAATCTTTCTTCTGCAGTCGAGGTGCTGTCTTGGAGGACCCGGCTTATCCGAGCCGGCTTCCACTATGACCGGCTCGTTGCTGACGCCGACCGGGTTGGGGCCGAGGTGGCGGAGGCGAGGGCGGAGGCGACGGGAGCCCGGCAGGCGCTCGACGAAGCCGGCAGGCTGCAGGAGCGGCTGGCGGTCAACAAGAGCCGTCTCGAGGCCGAGGTGGAGCGCCCTAAGGCGGCCAAGGTCGTGGAGGCGCAGTGGGCGCTTGCTGAGGCCGACCAGCAGCGCGTCAAGCTGGCCGACGACAAGCGCCAGCTTGAGGCCAAGGTGGAGCGCCTGAAGGCGCTGGTGGCCGCGGCGGAGGAGACCCGTCAGGGGGTGCTACCTCTTGAGCATGCATTGGTTTTCCCTTGAAGAGGAAAGGGTGATGCAGTAAAGTAGCGTAAGTATTTCCCTCAGTTTTGAGAACCATGGTATCAATCCAGTAGGAGACAATGCACAAGTCACCTAGTACCTGCACAAACAATCAAGAACCTTGCAACCAACGCGATAAAGGGGTTGTCAATCCCTTCACGGTCACTCGCAAAAGTGAGATCTAATAAAGATAGTAAAGTAAATATTTTTGGTATTTTTGTTGTATAGACTGGAAAGTAAAGATTGCAAAATAATAAACGAGATGCGATGTAAATAAAAGAGATGCAATACAATAAGAAAGAGACCCGGGGGCCATAGGTTTCACTAGTGGCTTCTCTCAAGATAGCATGTATTACGGTGGGTGAACAAATTACTGCTGAGCAATTGATAGAAAAGCGCATAGTTATGAAGATATCTAAGGCAATGATCATGAATATAGGCATCACATCCGTGTCAAGTTGACCAAAACGATTCTACATCTACTACTATTACTCCACACATCGACCGCTATCCAGCATTCATCTAGAGTATTAAGTTCACAAGAACAGAGTAACGCATTAAGCAAGATGACATGATGTAGAGGGATAAAATCAAGCAATATGATAGAAACCCCATCTTTTTATCCTCGATGGAAACAATACAATACGTGCCTTGCTGCCCCTACTGTCACTAGGAAATGACACCGCAAGATTGAACCCAAAGCTAAGCACTTATCCCATTGCAAGAAAGATCAATCTAGTAGGCCAAACTAAATTGATAATTCGAAGAGACTTGCAAAGATATCAAATCATGCATATAAGAATTCAGAGAAGAACCAAATAATATTCATAGATAATCTTGTTCATAAATCCACAATTCATCGGATCTCGGCAAACACACCGCAAAAGAGTATTACATCGAATAGATATCCAAGAACATCAAGGATAACTTTGTATTGAGAATCAAAGACAGAGAAGAAGTCATCTAGCTAATAACTATGGACCCGAAGGTCTGTGGTAAACTACTCACGCTTCATCGGAGAGGCAATGGTGTTGATGTAGAAGCCCTCCGTGATTGATTCCCCCTCCGGTAGATCACCGGAAAAGGCCCCAAGATGGGATCTCACGGGTACATAAGGTTGTGGCGGTGGAAAAGTGGTTTCGTGGCTCCCTCTGATCGATCTAGGGTATACGAGTATATATAGGCGAAAGAAGTGCGTCGGTGGAGCTACGTGGGGCCCGCGAGGGTGGGGGCGCGCCTACCGAGGACAAGGGCACTGAGCAGAAGGCGGCTCTTGCCAAGGTCGCCGACCTAGAGAAGACGCTCCAAGAGTGTGACCGCACCATCGCCCGGGAGCGGCGCGGTACGTTGCTCGAAGCGCAGCACCTGGAAGAATCCTTCTCCAGTAAGTGCTTTTCTTGGGTTCTGCCGGGCTGCGATCCCGGATTTTTGTCCTTGGCAATTTTTTATGATTTGCTTTGCTTCTTGACAGGGGCCTTACCGGAGATGCGCCAGCTGGCGGAGGAGGCCGTCCACTTTCAGCGAGACCCCCAGGGAGTCGTCGGCTCCGGGACCGACCCGCGGGTGGCCTGGACTTTCCCGGAGATCGTGACCGCTGCCAAGGCTCGTCTGCGAGTCTTGAGCGAACAGATGGGGCGGCTCTCCGAGGCCGACACAGCGATGACGGCGGCCCTTTGGCCGGGCTCCGTCGTGCCGAACAGCTTCTCGTGGTTGGCGCGGTGGTTCGAGTCGGGGCTGGACCGGCTCCACGAGTGGCGCGTTTCTCCCACTCGTGCCGATGCTAAGATGGCGCTCAAGTTCGCGATGTCTTGGCATCCGGATCTGTCGCTGGACACGCTGATGGGCCAGCAGGCCGGCGCGGAGAACCAGCTGCGGGCGGAGGCCGGACGGATCGCGGCTCGGGCCAGCTATATTGCCAGGTTCGCCATTCATGACAAGTTCCAGCCAGAGCAGACGGAAGACGGCGGAGTCGTGCCTGCTGACGATTATGGCCTGCTTCTGAACGACCCGGAGGGTAGCTCCGAGGAGACGGGCGTCTATGGTGACGACGACGCCGGAGAGGAGGACGTCGGCACGTTGGCAGACCAGGAAGCCACCGAGGGGAGTCGGCAGCTGCGCGACCCAGCGCTGGGGATGCTTGAGGCTGCCCTGTTTTAACTTAGTGAAAATTCCGGTTAGGTAGCAGGTCCACCCACCCACTGGGGGTGCTTTGGTGTAATGAATTCTGGCCTTGGGCCTATTTAAATTTGAACTCGTGGATGTATATATTTCGTGGATGTTTGCGCTTTTTTGCCTTTTGTTTCTTGAGCCGTGTTGCGATCTTCCCTCTTCGGCCTCACCCCCCCCCCGCGAGTCTGACGGCCGAGGCTCCGGTCCGTGACAAGGAGTTCGGCCTTTGGGAGGAGCACGCGGTACTTAGGCCTTCGAAACGTTGAGCGCGAGCGAAACACCCACTGGGCCGGCTGGCGACAGTCCGGCGAAGCCGGTTGGCGAGCAGCCGGTCATGCGGCAATTTTAAAGGTGGCGGGGCCGGGTTGGGTAACCCGGCAGTCCTTGACTTAGTGTTTGTAGCGTGTTGGTGCTTTGGCCCGTTGTGCTTGCTAGCCGATAGTCGAAGCCGGTGCTGTGGCCTAAGGCGAAGTGGGGGGCCGCGGCAACCTTAACACATCAGGAACTGCTAAGGAAGGCGGCGGGTAGTGACAAAGCCGGCCAGCCCCCGAGCCCCCGGGTCGAGCAAGTCGAACCGGTGGCCGGGTTGGTCCAAGAGCACAGCAATGCACAAATGCAGGGGACACAATAACTTGGTCGAAAAGGGGAAGCCCCCGAGCGTCGTTCGGGGACCCCATAGTTTTCATACAATTACAAAAGGCAACGATACATACGTGCACACAACTAACTGTAAAACGGGCGGAGGAGTTCCGCGTTCCATGGCCGGGTTGTTTCTTCACCGGCAGTGTCTCTCTTGCGCTTGTTTGACTTGCGGGCGTCGATGAGGTAGTAGGCGTTGCGGTCACACAGGGCCTTGCTGACGATGAAGGGGCCCTCCCACGGGGAGGACAGCTTGTGCTGCCGGCTTGTTGCTGGACGAGTCGGAGGACGAGGTCTCCCTCTCGGAACACGAGGGGCTTGATCTTCTTGCTGTGGTAGTGCCTTAGGCATTGCTGATAAATGGCTGACCGGCTGAGCGCCAAGAGGCGTGCTTCTTCGAGTAGGTCGACGCTGTCTTTGCGGGCTTCTTTGGCTTCGGCTTCAGTGTACATCGCGACGCGCGGCGAGTCAAACTCGACGTCGGTCGAAATGACGGCTTCGACTCTGTAGACGAGGAAGAACGGGGTGAACCCGGTCGACCGGTTTGGCGTGGTGCGGAGGCTCCAGAGGACGGCCGGCAACTTGTCAAGCCAGCTGCCGGGTGAGCGGATGAGTGGCTCGACAAGCCGTGACTTGATGCCGGATAGGATGAGGCCGTTGGCCCGCTCGACCTGGCCGTTGGACTGCGGGTCAGCAACAGACACCAGGTCGAGGCGGATACCAGAGACGGAGCAGTATTGCGTGAGCGCGCCCTTGGGGAAGTTGGTGTCGTTGTCCGTGATGATGCTGTTTGGCATGCCGTAGCGTACCGCAATGTCTTTGACGAACCGGACAGCCGTCGGTCCATCCAGATTCTTGATTGGCCTTGCTTCGATCCACTTGGTGAACTTGTCCACCGCCACGAGCAAATGCGTCATGCCGCCTCAAGCGGTCTTGAAGGGCCCCACCATGTTGAGTCCCCAGACCGCGAAAGGCCAGGCGATCGGGATGGTCCAGAGTTCTGAGGTCGGCTGGTGGCTGCGCTTGCTGAAGCACTGGCATCCCTCGCACTTGAGGACGAGCGACTCGGCATCTTGGAGGGTCGTGTGCTAGTAGAAACCATGGCGGAAAGCCTTGGCTACCAGGGACTGCGAGGCGGCGTGGTGCCCACACTTGCCCTGGTGTATGTCGAGGAGGATCTCAATGCCCTAGTCGTGCTTGGCGCAGCGCTGGAACACGCCGGTGGAGCTGCGCTTGACGAGCTCGTTGTTGATGATGTTGTAGGAAAATGCCCGGTGTTGCACTTTCCGGGCTTCGGTCTCGTCCATGGGGAGAACCCCATTCTCCCGAAACTCTGATATGGGCAGGGCCCACGAGGGAGCCATCACTACGACGAAGACGGCCACCTTGGCGGGCTCCGGGGCGGCAGCCCCTGGTTTGGGGACGGCGGCGTCCGGGTTGGGGACGACGGCGGCCGGGTTGACGACTGCAGCCCCCGGGCCGGGTTCGGCATTCCCTGGGCCGGGTTTGGCAGCCCTCGGGCCGGGTTGAGGTGCGGCTGGGTCGAGGCGGCGTCGGTCTTCCAAGACCGGCTCGTCGCCCAAGCCGCCAGCAGTCATCGGAGCGGGGTTGTGCTGGGCCCGAGTGCGGAGTGCACCTCGCTGGGTGGCGAAGACGCCGTTTTCTGGTGGTCGCCAGGTCCGTCGGCGCGGGCGGAGCCGGATCCCGCCGGCTTGGCGAGTTGGTTGAGGCGGTCCTGCTGCACGTTGGCCGCGTCGAGGAGGTCGTTCACCCGCTTGAGGCGATCCTTCAGCTCATCGCCCGCGAGCTAATCCAGGCCGACCGCGGCCGCCTGGGTGGCGCGCATGTTCCTCACGGGAGTCTCGTAGACGGGCGGGATGGTGCCGAAGGCGCAGCCGATCGTGCCGCCCCGGGCTCGCACGTCAGCGACCCGACTTGGCTCGACCGCGGGAGGCATGAAGCCATAGGCGGCGTTGCGCTCCAGCTGAGCGGAGTCCAGGCGACGCCTTGTAGCGGCGAGCGTCTTGGTCAGGTCCAGCAGGCGCTGGCGGTCCTCCTCGAGAGGAGTCCAGGCCTCGGCGATGTTGGAGGCGTCGACGTCGGTGGCGATGGGGACGTGAAGGCTCTGCATCATGGCGCGCAGCGGGTTGGGCGAGCCGGCCCGCTCCGCTGCGGCCCTGGCTTCGACGGCCTTCCTCACCGCGCTGGATGAGGAGGAGGCGCCGGTGTCGGTGGCGAAGACCTCCACGCAGAGGTCCATCCCTCCGTCGGGAGCGCTGCCACCGAGGGAGAGGGGGGATCGGAGAAATCAAGTACCTCGCTGGGGTACTCGTTGGCCGCCAGCGTGATGGGCTCGTCGGAGTTGGAGGGGAGCCCCGTCTGGAGCATGCTTCCGGCCAGGACCTCGAGCTTCCCCACGGTGGGCGCCAACTGTTGTGGTGGGCGCACGGCAGATTCCAAGGGATGGCTAAAGAGAGGAGGAGGCTCGAGGGCACTGGTGGGCTCCAGTGGCGAGGTCGGCATGAGCGAGTGTGGGAAGCAAGACATACCCAGGTTCGGGGCTCTCTAGAGAAATAACACCCCTAGTCCTGCCAAGTGTGGTTCATATGTAACAGTACAGAGTTGCTCCTAGAGCTGTATGGAAGAAAAAGGAAGGCAGGCCAAGGCTTAGGCTGCTCCCTCTCCTTGGATGTGTGTATGTGTTGCTGGTGTTCGATGAATGTGTGCATGCCCGTATGCATGAGGGCTCCTGGGTGGTTTATAGGTCAACCCCCAGGGATACAATGGTAATGTTACAAGGCCGTGGGGCCGGGTTGTCATGTGCAGGAAGCCGGTGCTAGGACCCGCCAGGTGTCAGGGCTCGCCGGGTTCTCCGGGCGTGGGACCCGCCGGGTGTAGGGGCACTGTCAGCCGTCTTGTCGACCGTCAGGGAGTGGCCGGGTTGAGTACGCTACAGTGGCGCTCCGTCAGGTCGCCGCTTGCTGGCGTCAGCAGTGATGATGGGTGCACTGTAGCCACGCCAACCCTGGTCAGCAGGTAGGTGAGGCACTGTTGCCACGCTCGACTGACCAGAGGCATGGGAGGGGCACTGTACGGCCTGGATGGGACGGGAGCTGACCCATGGCCGCGTTGGGGAACACGCCAAAGGGGAGCTGGCTTGTTGGAGAAGTCTTGGTGCGCTGGGTTCGGCTGCCTTGCGTCGGCCATCGAGGCCGGGTTGAGAAATTCGGCCGGGTCGAAGGACTTGGCCGGGTCGAGCGACCCGGCCAAGCGTGAATCGGCTTGAGGGGCGTTGCTGGCCCCGTTGTTTTGTAAAAGGATCCGGGTTCCGTTGCCTGCCTAGGATTCATCCCCCCCGACAGATCATTTTTCAGCAGTATGAAGTTGATGAATTTAGTGAGCACAACCTTCTGCTCCCACCTTTTGTTTTCTGTTTTTCTTAGTTAAATAAAATAAAATACCATGTTTAGTCTATTTTCTAAATTTCCCGTGCAATAAAAAATGACCCAAAAAAAAGTGTTCAGAATGCTATGAAAATTTGATACAATTTTTTTTCTGAATATTTCTGAATTTCTAGTGCAAATAACATCAGAGGGGGGGGGGTGCACCTAGTGACCACAAGACACCAGGGCGCTCCAGCAACCCCAAGCGCACCCTGGTGGGTTGTGGCCCCCACATGGGTCCCCTCACTTATCCATTTAGCCCATGTCATCTCCTACCTCAAAAAAATCATCATAGCTCTCTCTCTCTCTCTCGTGTTCTTGCTCTCAAACCCGCGGATTTCGATCTCTTTGCTCGAAGCTCCATTTCCGAAACTGTTTTGGGGGATTGCTACTTGGTATGTGACTCCTCCATTGCTCCAATTAGTTTTTGCTTTAGTGGTTTATATTTTGAATAATTAGCTACTTTTTGTGCTGCTATAGATGGGCTTGCATGTTGAATTCTTAGAGTTCTAAGTAGTTTGAATGCTTGATATGGCCTCTAGGCATCCATATGAGTAGTTGCTATCAATCTTGTGAAGTTTGGTTGACAAAAAATTGTTGACTAAAATTTTCAGAATTTTATTTATAGGAATAAGATGAGCTTCTTTAGGAAGTTTTCTTCCAAGAAGAATGCTAAGGGAGTCATTGGGGAATCATCGGACAATGACCTCAACACTCCGAGAGCGGCGGAGGTGTGGCCGTCCGAATGGCCGCATAATGCCTTCATGGAGGGGGGCGGGTTCGATCAAGAGTTCGCCCAATTCGTTACAAATGTTGGGCCGACCGACTTCCTCGCAGTTGAGTGTGACCAGCACCACCTCCTTACAAATTCCTTTGTGCAAAATTTTCATTTTTTGAGTAGGAATAATCTTCCTGAGGTGCAATTTAAATTATATGCTGAAACTCGCCAAACACCGTTAACTGAATTTTGTGAGATATGTTTGATTCCCTTTGACGGGAAATTAAGAGAGCCTAGACCTGCAGAGTTTGAGGACTTTTACCGCACTCTGTCAGTGGGAGATGAGAGAGGCGTGTTGAGTGTCACCGCCACTAGTTTGCAGTTTCCTTCTGTGCATTACTTTGTCTTATTCATTGTGAAGTGTTTAACTGCTAGGGAGAAGGTTGGTGCACTCAGTGCCCCCGACTTTGCCATTTTACACCGTGCACTATACAATGATCACACCTTTAGCCTAGGGGCCATTATTGCACGTCGTCTGAACCTCAACAGAACTAAGGGAAAAATTCATGGGGGTATTTATGCTACTCTTCTAGTGAGTCACTTTAACGTTCAAATATGCCAACATGATTATCCTTTGCCCCGAGTTTATCTAGATCACCAGGCGATGGTGGCTCACCAGTTTACTGATGATGCTGACTCTCTCCGTAATATTCGCTACAACCTGGTTTTCAATGTGGATTCCCGTGATATTATTCCATTGCCTGCACCTGCTCTGTTTGATTATGTTGCCAGGGGCTGATACAGGGTCATGCCAGAGGACATCATTGCCTACCAGAACAACCAGGCAGTGACAGAGGAGGAGCCCCAGGAGTTGGACGCTCAAGTGCCACCGCCACAGCACTTCTACATGGGACCGGATGGCTACTACGGATGGTGATTACCAAGCTAGGCTAAAAGCCTAACTTGGGGGAGTATGTATTTCCACCGACATTACATTCATGTTCACACATTTCATTTCAGTTGTCGGTGTTCATACTATTTCATTGTATTATCCATGTTAGATTTATAATCTCGCTTTCTTATTGTGTGTTTGAAAAACTTTGAGAAGATCCAAGAATATTTCCTGCTTCTTTTCAGTTTTTCTTTCTAGTTTAATTAGTTGTAGTATCAAAAGAAAACCCAAAAAGATTTATCGATTCTTCTTTTACTTGTTGGGAGTTTTGCCGTGTAAATAGTTTTTCTCGTTTTTGTTTTCCTTCCCTTAATTTTCTTTCTTCGAGAAAAACTAAAAACTCCAAAAATATTTCAGTGTGTTTCTCTGAAATTCTTTTCTTTTTATTGAGTCATACCAAGGAGAAGACCACGATAAAAATGTTGAGTGGCTCTTATATGCATTATTTTTGATCTAACAAAGAGCCAAAATTACCTTGTCTTCTCCTTTTGAATAAAATGTTTGCAGATTCCAGCTTAGTCCACGACACTCTTGCACTATTATTATTTTCATATCATTCCGTTGTGCAAGTGAAAGGCAATAATGATGATATTTGATGAAGTGACTGTGGCAGAGAGAAACAGGTATGAACTCAACTTGTTTTGTTTTGTAAATATGTTTAACCTAGTATCCATGATTTAGCATATTATGATCAAATATGTTTGCGATGACAATTAGAGATTATAGTTTCTCATGCCATGCTTAAGTAGATAGGAGTGGATAATGATTTATCTTGGATGTCAACATGCATTAAAATGATTGTGATGTAGTATTATGATATGGTATCCTCCTCTGAATGTCTCAAGTGGCTTGACTTGGCGCATGTTCATGCATGTAGTTGAATCAAAACCAACATAGCCTCTATGATATTTATGTTCATGGTGTTCATATCCTACTCATGCTAGTATTCAATCTTGATTATGCATAACGCATGTTCATGACCATTTTCGCTCTCTAGCTAGCCTCTTCTCAACCTATTTGCTAGCCTTTGCCTGTACTAAGCGGAAATATGCATCAAAACCTTAAACCCAAGTTATTCCAGATGAGTCCACTATATCTACCTACGTGCGGTATTACCCTGCCGTTCCAAGTAAATTTACATGCGCCACCTCTAAAATTTCAAATGAACGTCTGTTTTGTGAGCCTGGACCGCTCATGGAGTGACAGGGGGCGGTCAGTATCTTCCATGCTAAGCGGGTTATTCTCATGATGAGTGTTTATTCACTCGTCCTTGCACGAGAGGGGTGGTAATAGGGATGCCCAGTCCCAAATTCAAAAAATGCAAATAATTAAACAAAACTCCCCCAGGACTGTTGTTGTTATGGACGGTACCCATGGATTCGGCAAGCTGTGGAGTGTGTTTGTTAGTGGAGGGGGAGTAAACCTTTACTTTTACTGCTTGGGAACCGCCACTAATGTGTTTAGCATGGAAGATATTGATAACTCTTGGTCGTAACGTTGATAGGAAGGGTGTACCTCCCAAAATTATATTTACCTCTGTTTTAAGATTTGAGCTCTGTTACCTCTGCAAATCCCTGCTTCCCTCTGCAAAGGGACTATCTATTGAAACCTTCTCGAACAAGCGCAAGACCTGAGAGCACTATTGTCATCCTCATGCATTGTGTATAGTTAATGTTGGACGCATCATGACTGGATCTTTTCTACCATGAATTATAATGTTTAGTCGCTGCTTGAACTTTGGAGGTGCTCTGCATTTATGTTTTGCGGTCTCAGAAAGGGCTAGCGAGATATCACTGTTGTCATATAATATCATGATTGTTTTGACAAAGTGTTGGCATTTGATATATCTTATAATTGCTCTCTAGTTGATTATGCTATTGATATGAGTTAATATAATTTCTAAGAGTTATTGTGGACATGGTTAGTCATAATCTTTGCTGAAAACATGGGTGCTACTTAATCTTATTTATGTAAACAAGAGCAAAAGAGTTCGTAAAAGTTTTTGTTTTTCACTTCCAGTTTGTCAACTGAATTGCTTGAGGACAAGCAAAGGCTTAAGCTTGGGGGAGTTGATACGTCTCCATCGTATCTACTTTTCCTAACGCGTTTTCTCTTGTTTTAGGCTCTTATTTGCATGATTTGAATGAAACTAACCCAGACTGGTGATGTTTTCAGCAGAACTACCATGGTGTTGTTTTTGTGCAGAAATAAAAGTTCTCGGATTGGAACAAAACTTTTTGGAGATTTATTTTGGAATAAATATAAAATACTGAAGTTAACAACCACCGGTGGGGATGCCCTGGCTGGGCACAAGACATCAGGGCGCCCCCCCCTCTGGTGCACGCTAGTGGGTTGTGCTCGCCTGGTGGCCCCGCTGACCCTAATTCCAACTCCATAAATACCTATTTTCGGAGAGGGGAATCTTCGGTCTTCGTCATCACCAACCCTCCTTCATCACCAATTCCATGATGCTCCCCACCGGGAGTGAGTAAGTCCTTCGTAGGCTCGCTGGTCGGTGAGGAGTCGGATGAGATTCATCATGTAATTGAGTTAGTTTTGTTAGGGCTTGATCCCTAGTATCCACTATGTTCTGAGATTGATGTTGTTATGACTTTGCTATGCTTAATGCTTGTCACTAGGGCCCGAGTGCCATGATTTCAGATCTGAACCGTTTATGTTTTCACCATTATATCTATGTTCTAAATCCACTCTTGCAAGTCGCATTCACCTATTACGTGTTATGATCCGTAAACCCCAGTGTGACAGTAATTGGGATCACCGTAGTTTGAGGAGTTCATGTATTCACTATGTGTTAATGCTTTGTTCCGGTTCTCTATTAAAAGGAGGCCTTAATATCCCTTAGTTTCTTTATGGACCCCGCTGCTACGGGAGGATAGGACAAAAGAAGGCATGCAAGTTCTTTTCCATAAGCACGTATGACTATTTACGGAATATATGCCTACATTATATTTATGAACTGGAGCTAGTTCTGTATCGACCTAGGTTATGATTGTTATATGATGAATATCATCCAATGAATTCACCGATCCAATGCCTACGAGTTTTCCACATATTTTTCTTGCTACTGTTACAACTGCTACACAACTGTTACTGTTGTTACCGTTACTACTGCTTTTGTCACCACTGGTATCAAAACTATCATACTACTGTGCTACTAATCACTTTTCTGCAGATATTTAATCTCCAGGTGTGGTTGAATTGACAACTCAACTGCTAATACTTGCAAATATTCTTTGGCTCCCCTTGTGTCGAATCTATAAATTTGGGTTGAATACTCTACTCTCGAAAACTGTTGGGATCCCCTATACTTGTGGGTTATCAATCAACTACACAAGGTGTTCGTGAAGTTTAGGGTGAACTCATCTAGTTAGGGGTGGAAGATCTAGATGGGGTGAACCCAGTGGACTTGAGGCCTTTGGTGCCTTTGTAGAAGATGTCCCATGCTCCTTCAGGCGGTCGACTATTTATCGGTTCCTTGGTCAGTTTCCTTGGCCATCTTTGTCTTGGTCTCGCCATTCGTTCATGAGTCCTTAATTATATTTTTCAAGTCCTTCCGGTTAGGAAACCGGGGTGTCACATCTACGGAGGTCGGTGCTTTGGGCATGGTACCATTTTGTCATATCTTCTTGGGCTTGGGGGAGGGGGCTAAGCAGGGCAGGGACGGTATAGAAAGTGGGGAAATATGCTTTACCTCGACGAGTACATGTCCAGATCAAATTATAAGAGTAAATGTAAGATAAGAATTATTTTAGTAATCTTTTCACATGATATGAGAGGACATAGATAAGAATAGTATGTTCTAACAAACTAAATTAACTATAAACATGCATGAACGATACTAAGTAAATGAACATATACATGGTGAAGTTTAGGATACATGAACATGTACCAGTTTTGCCAAGTGTGGGATCCAGATGACCATCATTATTAACAACTTCATTATTCAAATGTATCTATAGGCATACCTACAATTAAATTAACACGGGCACCTAACTAACCACAAAGAAAACTTAATTACCTAACCCCACAACAAATATGTTACAAAATTAGCATAAGCATTACTACCAATCAAGTAACTCTAAGTAATAAACATATTCATAGGCACAAAAGCCAGTACCATGCATGAGCTCGCCATGTGTGGTGATGGGGTCATCGATGGCCTTCTTCTCCCAGGACCGAGCGGGAACATACAACAACCCACGTCAACGGACGCTTCAATGGATCATGCCGATGGAGGACACTAGTCGCAACATTCTCACCCTAGGATCTGTCAGCCAACCTCAACGAGCACCTCATTGTTGTGGCAGTAGCAACCGCGTCGGGTCGATGGAGGGCGGGGCTTGGCAAATCATCTACCGCACACCCAATTCGGCAAATTGTGCGATGCCGGTGCACTATACCGCTTCAGTGGTGGGGTACCTTGGATTGACGGGGAGGGCTAGATGGCTTGGTTTCTACGCTCGGCGAAGATGACAATGACCACATTGCTCGTGGTGGCGACGAGGGCTTATTCTTAGCGATGAAGAGCTCTTAGATCTAGAGAAGGTGATGGCACTACTGGCCATGGAGGTAGAGGTGGTAGCAGGGGTGCTCCTAGGGTTTGGGCGTCGCTGTTCGGGTAGAGAAGAGAATGAAGGGGGAGAAATAAGAATGGCGGGAGTGAGAGACATGCCCACACTTGTGGTTATTAAGGTGCTAGAGGTGGTTTTGGTTACAAACCCGACTGTGGCCAACAATTCTTAGAAGTCGTCTTTATCATAATCACCTCAAATAATTCTTAAAGGTTGTTCCATTTTATACACTAAATGAGTTTTCTTTACAATATTATTGCGCGAGTTAGGTTTCCCCCCAAAAAATCGCATGTGTTAGTTTACTAGAGGCTGCTGAAAGTATTTGGGAGCAACCACCTCTGAGGATTGTTCCTAATACTCGTTTTTGCAGTAGTGACCCTCATGAAGCGACAACCAGAGGTGACGGGGCAACGACGCGCAATGTGGCATCATGACCCCTTGCCCCCTCCGGCCAGGTGTCCCGTCTGCCATGATCCCTTCTTCCTACCCGAATTCGGCAAGGTAGGCCCTCTTTCATTGCAGTGGTGCTAGTGGCTGCCTCACATCATAGCTTCCCGGTTGATGGTTACCATGTGGAGGCTCCCTAGATGGCCGACCTTCGTGTGTGCGAGAAGTAGCATGAGGTGAAGCCACTCTAGTGAGGCGGTAGCCCGTCGCCACAATCTTCTGCCAACTAGGCCGTCCGCCGTCACGACTAATTATTTTCGCCATGGTGTTGGGTTCCTATTGGCTCGTCTCACTTGAAGAAGTTAGCTTCAGTCTCGGGAGGAGCTTGGCGCCAATGTTGGGCTCCTCCGAAGTGGCGGAGATAGGGGTGGCCAGGAGGGGCCTGAGCCCGAGCCAACATGCACTTTTCTTCATATGATTAGTCATTATTAGTTGCTACTAAAAGCCTATTTTCCATTGGTTTGTCCCTCCCAACATGTTTTTAACAACTCGTGGCCTTGCTAATACATTTTTCTGGCTGTAGCACTGCTCCTCCGCCGTCTCTCATGTGGTATGTCGTTTGAGGGGGGGGGGGGGGGGGGGGGGGGGGGGAGTTGTTCCTTTGGCTTGAACCGAGCTCAAAACCAGCTCAGGCCTATTCTCAAGCGTAGCCACCTGCTAGGCCGATAACATGTGGGCCCCGCTTGTAATATTTCAAGTAAACAAATTAATCATCATGATTTTCTTTTTTTGTTAGCCATTATTGCTGGAGTCCGGAGTATTAATTAAAATCCCATAGAACTGCGTTTTTTCTTGTTGTCGTTGTAGGCAGATCTTATGTGTCTTGTGGAATTTCCTCTAATATGAATTCCAACTAATATAACAATGCATGTATGAAAATTTTAGAGACTCACCACTTAATTGGTGCACGTCGATTTCGGGCCACCCAATATAAACGGTATGCATGCATGAACATATCGTGCTAATGTCGCATTATTTTATGCTTCTTATTCTTATTTGCATGGAAGTTGTTTATCTATGGGTCTTCATTTGTTTAAAAATACCGTAATGCCAGCACTTTACATGCAAAAGAGCAAGGTGTCGAGAGTAATTATCACAAGGATGTGCCTTTAATCGTATTATACATACGTACGATCAGGATGGATGTAGAGAGATCAATAGATGATGCTCCTTTTGAGAAGAAAGTAGTACCAGCTCTTCTCACCTTTTGAGACAAGAAAAAATGGAAATGAGAGTGAAAAACACAAAAGCATCATGGGATCGATACGCGCAGTAATTTATGTAAACAGTACGTGTGCTAGTTTGTGGAAAGAATAGATAAGCATGTGAGAAAGATTGGTAAAGATACACACATGCATGCAATATAATCTCTCTTACACTTGTTTCAACGGATGTCAGTTTTTAACTATGAAAAGTTGCACGCGTCATTCTCTACTTACACTTGTTTCTTGAATTTTTGTAGTGAGATTTGATGGGCTAGAGAGAGAGAGAGAGAGAGAGAGAGAGAGAGAGAGAGAGAGAGAGAGAGAGAGAGAGAGAGAGAGAGAGAGTCTTTCCAGGATTCTAAAGCACCAAACTTTAGGGTCTCTAATGACCAAGGGCCGGATGCTTATCTTTAGCTAAACTTTATTTTAAATTCCCCTCATGTTAAGCTAGCTTTTGACACCCACTACTTTTGAGATGGGTAGGAATGTGGATTTGGAAAATCTAAAGCACGAAAAGGAGGATCCTTTTACTCAAATGGCATCACCATACACTAAAAGCAAACACACCTTTAGGTCATCTCCTTAGTAAATATTGCTCTCCTTGCCTTCTAAAGTGCCTCCACCTTTCTACAACCCCGAAGTCATTAGTGATACCGTCAATGGCGATACAATAATATATACACTCTACATGCACTGTAAGAATATACTCAGAGGGTGCTTGGATACGTTTTAGTCCCATGACTAAAACTTGCTAGCCTCATCCATGCTTGGATCCAAATACTAAAGAGACTAAAATCAAGTTAATGAGCATTTATTATCCTCCAAACCCTCCAATCCAGAACTCGCCTGTGTTAAAGGAGAAGAGTTAAATGAGGAGAGAGAGGACTAATCCATATTTTAGTAGGGGTACCCCTGACTAAAAAAATTTAGTCTCAAGACTAGTTTTAGCCCCTCTTTAGTCAGGGGTGCTTGGAACTTTAGCCTCTTAAAGAGACTATTTTTAATCAGACTAAAATAAGTCTCTTGGATCCAAGCACCCTCTCACTCCGTTCACAAATATAAGATGTTTTGGATATTTTAATATGGACTACGTACAGACAAAATATGGGAACAAACATACAATAATGTGTCTATATACACCCAACTCAGAAAAATAATAATTAGAACACCTTATATTTGTGAACGGAGGGAGTACTACAAATACATGAACTGTTAAGCCAAGCACGGGCCAACCTTTTTGCACATAGAATGGATACGTATGCATCATACGATAAATTAATACACACACGTAGGATCGACTTTGAGGAGTATACCAATAGTGCATCATGTAAGGAGTAACGGCAGCCATCTATGATATTTTTTTCTACATTTTACGATCAAAATGGATTGACGGGGAAACCTATACCAAAGTTCAGCAATATTATAGGAACCGTATTTCCACATGTAGCACATCCACCCAAGACAACACATTGTACTTCCATCTGCATTGGACAATGATTTGTTCCAGTGCGTGCTAAAATTCTTGGTAAATGCTTTGGTGACGAGGACGCCTTTTTTCCTTTTGAAGAACTTGCTTGCAGGAATAAACATCTTTTCACCTTACGTGATGCATCCCAACATATCTACCTAATTCGGTCTCCATGATAGCACCAAAAGCTCATAAACACATCATTTTCAAATATGACCCATATGTCGTAAATTAGGGCTTGGTAACATGTATAATCGTGGTGAACTGATTGTCAAACTGGGTGAGACCGATGTCGTGGGAAGCACTTGCTAATCTATTAATTGCCTGATCATATATATAATTCAAGGTGTGCTAATTAGGTTCCTCTTCGCTTTGAAAAGGGTGGCTCCAGTAAGAAGGGTGCATGATGATTCCACGAGACCAGAATAATATCATGGCACCAAACAAATTAAACATATATTTCCACCTTGTGGGGAGCAGAACGCAGCATATATATGGCTGCTGATTGCAATTCATGTTTCGACAGACCACATCAACATTAAACAATTACCTATCCCGCCATCCGTACGCAAGACATCAATTATTATGAGATAAGACTGCTTTACGAGTCCAACACGATGCATAGGCTAAATTAATTTTCTGCACTACATGCATGTCTAATTTTATTTGTATTTATCTTCACCCTTAACACTAACTAGCCAGATTCGTTGTTTAATTACTCCCAATGAATACTTCAATTAATTTGTTAAAGAGTGGAATGATGCCTAAATTTAATCAAACTGTCAATTTAGTATTTAGAGTAATATTTATTTGCCACACCTTAGTTGTGTGTTGCGACAACAATTATCCCATTTAACATATATAACTTGCCATGTTTTACTCTTAGTTGTGATATTGCGACTACCTTTTACCCTTATTTTATTATTATTTTCCAAACTGAAAACGGGGATCAACTTGTTAGGATGACATGAGAGTTAAATGACAGACAATCAAAGTGGCGTCCGAAATTATGTCCGATTTCATGAAATCCCAATCAAATTCGATAAAATTGTGTTATTTTTGTTGAATAGTAGTGGGCACCCCCCCCCCCCCCCCCCGGCAAGTAGCAAATACAAACTTGAATTGTATGTCTAAGCAGCTACCATGTGATCTTGACACATGGGACCACCTTATTACTTTGGAGAAATAATAGATGTGGGTAAAATCCGTCAGCTAATCATAATTAATAAGGGATCAAATGTGGCAATATTTTCTTAATGGGTAAAAGTTTTACAAGGTTACAATTAGAGGGGTTATGGGGAGTGGGGGTGGGGGGGGGGGCGATTTTCATACTCTAGAGCTTATATCACGTCAATAAAGTAGCAATGGATCGAAATGATAGAGTGAGTTCCGGTCTGAAACTATACACAAGTTTCATGAGAAGCGGATGACTTTTCATAAGGAATGTTTCAAAGTTGGCACAACCACGAAAATTAAGTGATCATTTCATTAACCCATTGAATAGGCACACAGATATCAAACATACTATCTTAGTCAAGAGCCACACACAAAATGATGTGGCAGGAATTTAAATGAGTTATTTTTGTGGAAATGCATAACGTAAAAAAAATTCAAGGAGACGATAGGAAATAAACTCTGTTGTCCGGAATTTAGAATGATATATGATTTCATATAAACATGTAGGGACATTTTGACAGAACCAGGAAAAATAGCTCGCTTGCTTCTCCGAAACATGAAGAAGTGCTACATGTGAATTTATTGAGAAAGAAGATGATACAACATGAAAGAAGGCATGAGGCAGACATCGCCAAAGCAACACTACTCAACTGAGAAAACCTAAACGACCTAGGATCAGTAACCCAAAAGTCGGCGATCCACGAGTGGAAGATGATAATACACAACCTAGACTAGCATGGAATCAAGAATCATCCACAACAAGAACTTGTAGCCGAGCCACATTAAAACGACCCAAATTCGACCACCAAAACAGCGACATGTTGCTGTGACAGGAGCACAAGCATCGCAAAGATAAATCTACCACTAGCCTTGAACCAAACCACTTGCACGAGCATAGGTGCAACATCACCGAGCTGGCGAGACCACCAGCTCAATGCTGATGGAATAGCCTCCACCCAGGCCGTAGAAGGAGGACCATGGGGGTGAACAGCCACAACCCAGAGGGAGCAGGAAGGCACACTCCATCATCGGGGACGATGACCAACGAGAAGTAGACGCACTAGATTCAACATGGCAACAACAGGATCTCAGACGATCTAGGATAGTTTGAAGATATCTCACTTGCCTCTAGTTGGATGAAATCAATCACAAAAAAAGATAAAATTGTACCAGTGCCAGAGCCATAATGAAAGACCAAACACCAATATACATATGATTTGCCTCTTGTACATGAGATGATGGCTATTTATAAGTTGAAGTCTAGGGAAAATAATAAAATACCAAATGGAAAAAACCAACGGCTCTGGGGTCTAGGTTAATTAATTTGTTGACAAGATGATGAAAAGCAAGCTAATGTGACAAATCTCCCGGTAATCGGAAGAAGAAAACACCATCCACAACATCACAGATCTCCACGTCACTATCCAATACCTCTTCCTCCTCATGTCCTTCATCATCACCGGAGGCGCACTCGTTCAAATCCAAGCTAAAACATGGCGGCTTCATCACCCCCTTCTCCACGCCGCCACTGTCTTCCTCGCCGCCTATGACCTTCTGCTTGACGACCCGAGGAGAGGAAGCCCTAGATCTCGAGTCGAATGCTTCGCAGCTCAGCACTACGATGGCATCCTCGAGACTGATATCAACGCCATTGCAACCACTCACCCTTCCACTAGCAATCGCTCTCTTGATGCCGATCTCTGATTCAAGGTTCATTTGCTCGACATCGTCGATCATCAGCACCCGGCGAGGATTCTCGCGGATCGCTTCGTAAAACCTTTGTGCGCAGCCATGCTCGTAGTCCGGCGATCTCTGCCTCTTGCCGGAAAGCTCGCCAGAGCTCGAACTGGAGTGAACCGGGGTGCAGCCGGCTGATGATATGGAGATGAAGTCATTGTAGGATCCAAAGACGAGCTTGGCGATCTCCAGAGCCATGGACTTCTTGCCGTCGCGGTCGCTCCCTTTGAAGAGCAGCCACGTCGTCGAGCTCGGCGTCGGCGTGTCTCGCTGCCTCGCCATGCCGGACCGGCGTTGGAGCACAGCGCTGGCGACGCCCGCTGCCATGTCCTTAATGTGCCACGGCACGCAATCCTCGAGCGTGCCGCACATGATCTTGAGGTTTTCTGCGGTAAGCTCCGTGAACTTCGGGCGCCGCCGCTCCGGATCTGCCGTACCTCCGGCGTGACCGTTGGGTGACTTGGATTGAACCGTGATGGATTCCGGGAAAGCGATTTCGGTATTATGCCACCGAGGAAGATCACGAATGGCCTCCGCCCTTGTGGCCGGACCGTCGTGCCCTTGGTTCGACGGCGGCCACGGTTGCCTCGGCTCCGGATGACATGGCTTGGACGAGCTCATCGTCATCGGGTTGTTGTTGTAGCCGGAGAGGGAGGATGCTGCCGGTGATGTAGGGGATGAGAAGCTCAAGGTTAGCTCCGATGTATGGTGGTGCGTTGCTGACCAATTGCGCACGGGGTTCCATAGATCTTGCAACTGCATGCGAAAAATGTACAGATGCTTAATTAGCTAAGGAAACATTCCGTCGCCATGCTAGTAAATAATTATTTCCCGTGACATGTTAATTTTGTGCGTGCATGTACGTACCTGCTGAAAGCTGGTACTGCTGCTCGTCGGTGTGGTGTGATATGGGTCATGGTACCGGCGAAGCCATGACGGTATGTTCGGCTCCGGGGACGGCGTCCTGGCGCACCAACTAAGCTCGCTCTCGCCGGTAGTGGCCGCACCGTTGACCAAGGGCCACCCCGTTATCGATCTTCCTGCTTGCTGGCTAGCCTGTGCCTCACTGCACGAACGAAAATCAATCAATCAGGAAATTAACTTTCTTTTAATAATTCGTAAAAAAATTCGATGCAATGTTAAACGATCGAAGACTCGAAGTAGCCACGAGCCCACGATCGAGCTTGTAGTTAAGCACGTACATGGTGCAGCTGAGGCTTAACGCGAGGCTGCCGCCGTCTGGCACGACGAGGGGGTGAATCCCCCACACGGCCTCCAAAGATGGCTGCCCGAGCCTGCACTTCATGAACACCGTGCGGCTCGCAAACCCTAGCAGCCAGAACCTTCCGCCGCCGGAGCCAGAGTCGCCGGACACCAGGCCACTCACCTCCATGACGGCGTGCTCAACGGGGCAGTAGTACTGTGAGTGTCCGCCTTGAACATGCTCGCCTCTTCTCTTGTGCCAGGCGTCGGCCGCGTAGGCGAGGTCCTCTACGACGAGCGCGACGCCCTTACCGGCGGCGCGGGCCTCGCAAACGAGCGCGCGGAGTTCGCCGGTCTTGGCTTCCACCTCCTCCCTCGTCGCGTGCCGGAACGACGTGACGGAGAGCGGCACGAACTGGACGCTCTTGAGACGCTCGTGGTGCCGGTGGTGAAGCTCCGACTTGCTCACCTTGTCCATCACGGCCTTCACCGCCGCCTCCGCGCCCTCGCCGACGACGACCAAGCACCGCTTCGTCCCGCTCGCCATGCACTCTAGCACGCGCATGGCGTCGTCGCCGCCGGCCGACTTTGCTCTGGAATCCTGAACAGAGCTCGTCGTCGTCATGTTAGCCACGCGTTCCAACGACGGCGACGACGAGGAGACGGCCTTCTCGACGTTGTCCTTCACCTGCGAGCTGGAAAATCCGGCCTCGCGCATGACACGGCTCACGCTCGGGTCGTCGAGGATGGAGACGATGAGCTGCTCCAGCTCGACCTTGGCGGCAAGCACCGGCGCGGCCGTCTGCTGGACGCCGTCCCCGGCGCCCCCGCGGCGCTGGTGCGCCTGCGCGCGCTTGAACGCGGCGACGAGCGCGTTGGACAGCGCGGGTGCGTCGGAGGCGCCGCGGTGGTGGTGATGGTGCTGCATGTGCGCGCCGCCGTGGAACATGGCAGCGGGTCCGGAGGTGGGGAGGCGGTTGAGCGCGACGTTGAAGCAGAGCTCGAGGGCCTTGCACTGGAGCGGGTGGGAGTGGGAGCGGAGACAGGCGGCGCGGAGCAGCCCGGCCGGCGCCGGGGGAAGGAGCATGGCGGTGGCGACGTGGAGCGGGGTGACCTGCGCGTGGCCGCGCCGCCGTGCCAGTGTGACCGCCTGCCTCACCACGGATGCCGCCTCCGGCGCCAGAGCCTGCTGCACCGCGCAGCCGCCGGCACGCATCTTTGCAAGAAAGCTGGTACGTGCGTACGTTGCTGAATCTACCTGGCGTGGCTAGCTCGCTCTCTCTTCTTGTGCTAGCTAGACTAGTAAGTGGCATGGAGTGGGGTTGGTCTGTGTTAATTTTTGGCAGTAATATATACCAGCCTTGTGCTAGTCCAGTCCAGTTACTATCTTGTGTCGTGGCAGAAAGTTGAGCATGGATATTGTAAGTTATTGTACCCGTACGTTCGTTGTAGTGCTGTCATACGTGTTAAGATGTCTAATTAGCGTTGCATAAAAATCATCGCCCCTCCATCCCTCTTTCTTTCTTGTGCGCGTTGGAAAATGTGGTGATCTTCTGCTTTTTGGTGCAGCGTAGGGTGCAATTGGCCGGAGGTGTCGTGTGGTTCTGTTAAGGAATGTGCAAAGCATGTGGGGGCCTAGGGCATCTCCAACACCGACTCTTAAACGCCCGTATACATCCGGGTCATGTTGTCTATACGTGTTGTGTCATCCAACACGGGCCTATATTGGGTTGTCGACGGTCCAGACGCATTTTTCTCGTAAAACGGAGACAGAGGGGTCCGGAAAGCAGATATATAGGACTCCGACACCCGCGGCCCACCCAAAACCCCCTCCCGGTCCCATTTTCTTTCAATCCGGCCCTTATCATCCCTTATTTTGCATCTGCATCCTCCTCCTCCGACGCCGCCACTGTACCTCTCCGGCCGGCCCACAGGCATTGCCGGACCTCCGCAACCATCATCAACGCACCCACTCGCCTTCTATGGCAGCGTCGCCCACCTAGGACACGTCCGTAGACAATTACACCCCCCCACCCGTCGACGACGTCCATGCTGGTTGTCACCACGCCCGTTAGGTGTTCGGTCCAATGTCACTGAGCTTATTTTCGAACGCCATGTCGTTTTCTTATAGTACGAAGGATGGCGGGGTACTCTACCATGGAGGATGAGTTGTTGTGTGATGCATGGTTGGACGTATCCACGGGTTTCATAGGCGGGAGCAGAGAGGGATCTTCTGACAGCAAGTGCATGAATTGTTTCAAGCATGAAAGCACATTGCGCCCTATGACATGCACGTCATCCATGATCGCAAGAGGTCGTTATCGTATCGACGGTACGCCATCCAGACCTCCGTCACCAAATTTTGTGGCGTGGTTGATATGCTGGAGGCAAGGTGGCCATTGTGTGTGGCAGAGGAGGAGATCGTAAGTTTTACTTCTTCTTACTCAGCTTGTTGATTGATTCATTTATTCATTAAATGTTGCTCTACACATTGTGTATAGCCCGCATGTGCTGCCGTGATGTGCCACATGATGGAGGGACGGTCATTTATGCACATGCACTGTTGGATGAAGCTGAAGGGGCAGTATGTGTGGGATGATTGTCGGTGTTCTGGGATCGGGGGTACCCAGACTTGCCTGCCTGCGGCCTAGCTGCAAGACCTCTAGGACAAGACCCTCGCGAGGGCCCCCGGCCTCGTGAGGCTAACGATGCCAAGACCTCCCGAGCAACAGTGCCCCGAGGCTGCCTCCCGAGGAGCGGAGACTTCTATGCAGGTACCCAGCCTCACGAGGCCCTCGATGACGTGAGCCATGACGACCAAGGCCAGGCGGGCGCCAGCGGGCGCAGGAGAGGACAGTTTTCTCTTTGGTGCCAAGGAGGCAAGGACCAGCGAGGGTTCCCGAGGGATCCTCCCAAAGGTTTCCATTCCGGTGCAACAAGACCAAGACCACGAGCTCGGCAAGACGGATGTCATTGCCGAGCCCACCTCTGCGTCACGGCCAGAAGCTTTGCAGGCGAAGACCACTTTTCGTCAGGATAAGATGTACTTCTTGTCCCTTTTAAAATTGGCCGTTGTGGAATCCCTTCCCGCCTAAGCAATGAGGGAAGAGGACCGGGCCTAGTATAAATATAGCCTAGTTTCCACCATAGAGAAGGATTGATCCATCCTCACTCCCCGAGCCCTCGCGAGGCAGCTCATCCACTATACTAGTTCATCCTCAAACCTCCTCGCGAGGCTAATCCACCACAAAGCAGGAGTAGGGTTTTACACCGCAAGGCGGCCCGAACCTGGGTAAATCTCTGTGTTCATCTTCTTCCCCGCTCGCATGAACTCAACGAGGCTAAGCCATGAGGGGATGAGCGTGAGGTTGAAGCTTGGGTAGATCTTCACACACGCCCCAGAGTTCAAACCTTGTTGGGTCCGCGGAGCCCCGATTCCGACATTTGGCGCACCAGGTAGGGGCGTGTCGAAATCCTCCTTCCCGCTCCGCTCCGTCGCTCCCATGGCCGACGCCCGCCAAGTCCGCGCTGAGCGCCGGACTACTTGCGTCGCCCAGACGGCACCCATGGGCCGCGGTGTCCCGCGCCGCTCTGCTTCCCCCGCAGCTAACGCTGCCACCGACCCAGCGGCTCACGAGCAGCAGGACTCTTCGATGCCGCCCTCCGTGCGATGGGATGACCGCACCGCCACACCTTCCCTCACCCCCGTCACAACATCATCTTCCCACGCTCGCCGCAAACCGGCAAACGCGCAGGCTGCGCTGCTCATGGCACGCGAGCTATTGCGCTACGACCCCATCGAGGAGGGCTATGACGCCTGGCTGGGACGCATCACCGAGCTTGTTAACGCCGCCGGCGAGGCTCTGGCACCGTCCCGCTCGCTCCGTCCCCCGCCCTCCTGGGCAAGCGACATGGCCCATGGCGCGCCGCCTCCCCCTCCACTGCGCAGCGTCGAACCCGAGCCCAGGCACAACGCGCCTCCGCGTGACCCCCCGCGCAGCGCGCCGGCACCGACACGGGATGAGGCAAGCTGCCAGGTGGTGCAGCGGCCACAAGGTGACGCGCGTGCGCTCCCCGTGTCGCCGCGCCAGCATCAGGACCGTGCGCTGCTGGAGGCTCAGGGCGTGGACGTTATGACCAAGCTTCCCTCGCGTGTGGCGCGCTCGTGAGCGCGGCGAGCTGCCGCGCCTTCATCCTAGAGCTGCGCCGCGTCGTTTGGCCCGGCAAGTTCAAGCCAGATCTGCCCCCGCGCTACGATGGCACCCCCGACCCTACAGAGTTTCTCCAGCTCTACTCGCCGAGCATCGAGGCGGCGAACGGCGACGACAAGGTCATGGCGAACTGGTTCCCCATGGCTTTCAAGGATGGCACACGCTCATGGCTCCTACACCTCCCGGATGGGTCGATCTCCTCTTAGGATGAGCTCTGCGAGCACTTCATCGTCACCTTCCAGGGCACCCGCGACCGCGCCCCCCTAGTGAACGACCTACGGCGCGTGAAGCAGCAGCCGGGCGAGACTCTCCACAAGTTCATACAGAGCTTCACGTATGTTCGCCTCAAGATCCGGAAGGCGTCGGACGAGGCCATCATATCGGCGTTTACCGATGGCGTCAGGGACGTCAAGATGCGCGAGGAGCTCGCTATCCATGACGACTTGTGCTCGGCCTTGGAGATGTTCAACCATGCGAACAAGTGTGCGAAGGCCGAAGAGGGCCGCCTCTCCCTCCTCGAGCATCCGGAGGCTGATCCTGAAAACAAGAAGGCCAAGGCCCAGGAGGCAAAGCACAAGGGCCCCGTCGTACTGGCAGCGGAGCTTGAGATGAAGCACGGTCGTGACCCCGGTGAACCTTCCAGAGACAATAGCCCGTTCTGCGTCTTCCACAACATGCACAGCCACAACACCAACGACTGCCAGAAGCTCAGGGCACTCCGTGACGAGCTCATCGGCCACCGCCCTGAGCGCGGCAACTGTGGCTACAGGCGCGGCGGAGGCCGCTGGGACAACTGCAACCCTCGTCAGGACGGGCGCGACTAGCCTCGTGAGGATCGCTGGCGAGATCAGCCTTGCGACGGCCCCTGGCATGATCAGCCTCGTGAGGCCCGTCCTCAGGGCAATGCCGGCCTCCCACCGCTGCCGCCGCCAAGAAGGAATGACGACAACCGTCGGGACGAAGTGGCTGGGGGCTTCCAAGAACCACATGCAATCTCTTGCATCCTCGGAGGCGCCCAGGCCCCCGCCTCAAACCGCGTTTTCAAGAAGTTCTCTCATGAAGTGAACGCAGCCCTCCCGAGGCTTGAGGCCGTGCGCCCCCTCAAGTGGTCGCAGTACGCCATCACCTTTGATTCCAAGGATCACCTCAGATCACCTCAAGTGTGCAGCCGCCACTGGCGCACTCCCCATGCTTTGCACGCCCACCATCAGCAATGTCTCTGTCACCAAGACTCTCGTCGATGGCGGCGCCGGTCTCAGTGTGCTCTTTGTCGAGACTTTCAAGAGGCTTCAGGTGTCGTACAGCCAACTCACGCCCACCAGGCCATTCTACCGAGTGACGGATGACTCTACCGTCCCTCTAGGGCAAGTGCGCCTCCCTGTCACCTTTGGCAAGCGCGACAACTACCATACTGAGCTCATCGACTTCGACGTCGCTCACATGGGCCTCCCGTACAACGCCATCTTGGGGTACCCCGCCCTTGCCAAGTTCATAGCGGATGTTCATCATGGCTACAATGTCCTAAAGATGCCACGGTGCAGCATCGTCATCACGATCGCCTATGATGAGAAGGGCGCGGTCTGTTCCCTTGAGCATGCTTACCGTGCCGCAGCGGCAGAGAACTCTGATGACGAGGGCGGCGTCCTGTGTCGTGGTACTAAGAATGACAGTAGAATAGGGGGTAAGTATGGAGAGGCAAGATCCTAGCTATGGCGAAGTTGTACACACGAGTTTTACGAGTTCAGGCCCTTCTCGGAAGAAGTAACAGCCCTACGTCTCGGAGCCCGGAGGCGGTCGACTGGATTATATATGTGTGTGTTTACAAGGGTGCGAACCCTTGTCCCACAGGAGGGGGGTTGCTTATATAGAGTGCGCCAAGACCCCAGCTCCCCTCCGTTACATAGGGTTCAATGTACATAAAGAGAGAGGTAACGTCCGTAATAAAGTGCTATAAATGATCATTAAGTATATGAGTAAATGCTCGACCGTTGCTGCGCGGAGTGGCTTTAGGTCTTCTGCACGTCGAGTGGTTTAGTGGTCGAGTGACCTAAATAAGGAGGGGTCTCTGAGTGAATGGTAGGTCGAGTGGATTGCACTCGACACCTTTGTTGGGCCCCCTCTATTTACCCTTGAACTTCTTTGCTTCTAGGACAAGGACCTTAGGTAGGACGTATAGGTCAGGCCTATTACCCCTACCCCAGGTCTATGTCCTCATCATTAGCCCCCGAATGGATTGAGGTCCGAGTGAAAAGAAGGTTGAAGTTGACCTTGCTTTGACTCTTGCTTTCATCTCCAAATGGAGGCCAGTTGTTGGAACTTCGGCTCCGTTTCAGTCGCCTTGATCGATTCAGAAATTGCCGACTGGTTTTTGTAACGTCACCCGTCGAGTGTTATCCTTGACATGGAATCTTTGGCGTGATCAGTTGTAGAGGATCCCGGATTTCACGGGATTCGAAATTTTGGTGGAAGCGCGCCAGGCGGAGCGCGCCGTGGTAAGCGGAGTAGATAAATAGTAAGTTTCGATTTCCGCGCCACCTTTTTCGCCACGTATCCCATGTGCGACTGTTAAGGGATTTGACAGGATCGCCCGGGCCCATGCGTCAGCCACTCGGAAGTAGGCCTTTAAAAGCGGTGATGTCGAGGCGTCCGCACTGTGCGTGCCCATTCTCCTTCTTCTTCCTCTTGCTCCTTCACCCCGTTCATCTTCTCCACTCTCGACGCCGCTGCTCCGCCACCATGGGGAAGGAGAAAATGGCAGCGCTGGAACGCGCGAAGAAGGCGACGGGGGCGGCGAAAAGCAAGAAGACGAATCGGGGATCTTCATCACGCTCGGGGCTGCCGTCGGGTTGGATCCAGGGAGATTGGATCCGATCCTCACTTCGGCAGGAAGACTTGGACGATATGGCCGAGTTAGGGCTGATCGTCCATGAGTCTGCGCGGCTGCCGGAGGGGGAAACGGAGCCGCAACGGTGACCGTGTGAGTGTGTTCTGCTCGCCACTCATGTCGACCGCGGCTTCTCGCTTCCTCCACACCCCTTCTTTCGAGGTTTCTTGAATTTCTTCGGGGCTCAACTCCATCATTGTACTCCCAACACCATCACATACCTTGCTGCATTCGTGTCCATGTGCGAGAATTTCCTGGGGTGTCGAACGCACTAGGTCTTTTCAAGCACATTCTCACCATCCGCTCCCAAACAGTGAAGAAAGCGAACTTGAACGACGAGAAAACCCATGTTATCCAGATGTGTGGGGGTCTGGGTATCCAGAAGAGGAAGAGGAGTTCCTTCCCTTCGATGACTCTTCCTGGGTCGGTCAGGGGCTGGCAGTCGATCTGGTTCTACTGCCAGGATATCGTGACCCCAGGACAGTCGACTGGACTTCACCCTTTATCTTTTGATCGTGTTCAGACTCCATCTTCGTTGAAAGTGACCGCCGCGGAGAAGGCGGAGACGGGCATGCTGGTCGAGAGAGTAGTTCAACTGATCAACCAAGGTGTCACCGGCATGGATCTGCTGGAGGTGTTCCTCAGTCGGCGCATTCAACCACTCCAAGCTCGTGACCACTCCATGTGGATGTACTCCGGGGCTGGCGACACCGCTCGGGTTCATCCGGAGGAGGTGGCGGCCAAAACAGTGGCCCAGTGGCTGAGGGGCATCACTGGGAACAAGGACAACCCCAGGGGTGCGAGGAGAGTCAACCCTTTCAGCGACAGCAACCAGCCAGACAAGGTTTGGCAACTACAACCGATTGAATTTGGATGTGTTTTCTGACTGTTTGTTGATCCGACTGATTTCCACTCGGCTCCTTGTTTTGTAGATTTACACAGAGATGTACTCGATGCCCAATGGCGAACAAGCTCTGGAGCAGGACCATGAGGGCGAGGACAGTGCGGAGGAGAGCGGCGAGTGGGAGTCACCCGCCGACGATGATGAAGACGAGAGCGATGAGTCGAACGATGAAGAGGTAGCCGACTCACCACCTCGTTCCAAACGTCGATCCAAGCAGCACCATGATCCCGCAGGCAGGCGCGGTAAGGTTGTGGCCTCGAGCGCTCCATCTCAAAAGCGCGCTCGGTCTTCGACTCCAGAATTGGCTGAGAAGGTCACCAAGCAGCCCAAGATCAATCCTTCGAAGGCTCGGAAGACCTTGCCTAGAATAAAGATGGACGTTCCTGTTGTTTCTGGGTAAATGTTATTCCCGTATTTTCTTGTTCCGACCGATTCTCTTGTACTGACCGAGTGGATGATGAACCTTTACAGCCCGGCCTCGGCCGCGACTGATATGGATATCGACAAGACCCCAGACTACGAGGAAACCGACGACGCAGTTACCTCCAAAGCCAATAAGTCTGCCCGACTCAAATTTATTTGGACGACTGGATTGTTTGTCAGCTATCTCTTTGACTTTGTCTGTTTGTTGCAGCTCCACAGGACGTTGTTGTGCTCCCGGATGAAGAAGAAGAAGTACCGCTGAGGGGAAGGAGGAGGAGGGACAAGGAACTGAGCGGGAAAGCGCCTGAGGCCCAGGTTCCTCAGTCGACTATGATGCCTGGGACGGGAGTCGAGCGATCGACAGATCCGGCTCGTACCAACGTCACTTTCGCTATCCCGCTGTCGACTGATTGCCCATCAGGATCAGCTGCTCAGACTTCTGCTGCACCAATACAACTCCACGCATCAGACCCAGCGGCTGCTCCGACTGCTCTTCCATCATCGCTTTTCACTGCGTATCAAACCCCAGACGACCCACCGACTGCCGCCAAGGAAGCTCTTCTTCAGTTGAACCTTGTGATGGGGCAAATGAAAGTGGTGCATGAGGCCAGTCAGGTGGCCTTCAACGCCGGAGCTACTCTGCAGACCAATGTCCAGGTTAGTTGATTTCCGATTGATCATATTTCTCGTCCGATCACCCACTGGGGTGTGACTGTTTTGAAGTTGCACAAGTCAATTTGAGTCATCTTGGATTGAATCTTTTTACTAGTGGGGGCACTCTTAGTGCACCCACTGGGTGTAGTCCCCGAGACCATAGTTGACTGCGGGCAGTCGACTGTGGTCTGAGAATCTGAATTTTGTCACTCGGTCTGGATGGACCAGGTCGAATGAAACCAGAACCAGTGGGGGCACGCTAAGTGCACCCACTGGATGTAGTCCCCGAGACCGTTGTTGACTGCGCGCAGTCGACTATGGTCTGAGAACTGCTTTTTTTAAACTCGCGCTGGGCAGACCATGTCGAGTGTTTATTCAAACCAGTGGGGGCACGCTAAGTGCACCCACTGGGTGTAGTCCCCGAGACTGCCGTTGAATGTTTGATTCGGCGGTATTCTTAGAGTAGCTATCGTTGTGATGTCTTTTTATCTCAGTCGACTGATATGGCTTATACTGCAGAAATCTTGTGATCTTGGGGCTCAGCTTTCTACAATGAACAAGCAGCAAATCAGCCTCAACCTTGATATGGAATTGGCCAAGAAGAATCTCAAGGCTGCTCGTGATGAAGTAGCTGGCATGGGAGGTAATCAATCGTCAACTGTCTATCTCACTGCTAGCACTTTTCCTTTCCATTTTTTGAACCGGGTGACTCCACTCGAGCAGATGTATGTAGTGAAAATTGTCAACTCCAAGCCCGTGTGAAGAATGTTATTTCTTTAGAGAAAATGAAGCAGGCTTTGGAGAAGAAGGGTCTGGATCTTGCTGCTGCACAGAAGGAAGCGCGAGAGAAAACGGCGCTTGCTGACAAGAAGCTTGCTTCAGTCGGGAAGTTAGAAGAAGAGAACTCCAAACTGAAGACTGTTGTTTCTGACGCCAATCGGGAGGTCGAGCGACTGAAGAAAGACAAGGATAAGCTGACTGATGAGGTTGGGAGCCCCAAGGCCAAGAAGGGCGAGTTGGAGTCTTATCTGGGCCAGCTTGCTGCAAAGCTGGTCCTAAAACTTGAAGGTACTGATGATTGACTAACTTATTACGGTCGACTGTCAGGCCTGATTATATCGTCGACTCACCATTTACTCAACTGTGCAGAGCTTTGCCAAGACTTTGAAGCGGAAACTGGGCGGGTCGAGACGGGTCTCGATCCCATAAATTGTCCAGTCAAGGATGATGTTGCGATGAACGTGCTGCGGTTGGAATCTCGCATAGACAGCGTGGTTGCTTATCTTGCCCGCCTGAAGGCAGCGATGACTCAGGTTGACGCTGAACTCTGGCCTCGGGCGGAACTATCTCAAGACCTCGAGTCTCTGATGGCTCGATTGAATCAAACACCTGACCGAGTGCAAGAATGGAAGAAGTCATCTTCTCGCTGTGGCGCTGATGTCGCGTTGTCCCTGGTCCGAGTGCACTGCAAAGACGTCAAAGAAGCCAAGCTGGCGGAGCTCAAGGTTGCTAACACAAAGAGGCACACTTTTTAGTCCTTCATGGACACTTTCCTTGATGCCGCCACTCGCATTGCAGATAGCATAGACCTTGACAGTTTCTGCAACCCAGCCAGTCCTTCTCCTGACGCATGACCGAGAAACATTATGCTCCACCTTTATTTGCCTCGGAATGCCGAGTGATTGTGTAATCGTTAAACTTATTCGGGCTTGATGCTCGAATACTTTTGATCCGTCGTCCGAAACTTTAGGATTTATCTGAACTTGGTTTATCTCTGAATATGCTTGTGTTTGCCTTCGAGTGGAATTTGCTCTTCACTCGGAATAATCTTTGTACTTGAGATGCAGCTATTGTACTTATGGCGCAGCTCCGAGGAGAAGGTTGCAGTCGACCTGCACCTCGCGGTCCTTGCGGATAGGGATGGAGCGTACGTTGTACTTGTGGCGCAGCTCTGAGGAGAAGGTTGTAGTCGACCTGCACCACGCCGTCCTTGCGGATAAGGATGGAGCGTACATTGTACTTGTGGCGCAGCTCCTAGGAGAAGATTGCAGTCGACCTGCACCTCGCCGTCCTTGCAGATAAGGATGGAGCGTACATTGTACTTGTGGCGCAACTCCTAGGAGAAGATTGCAGTCGACCTGCACCTCGCCGTCCATGCGGATAAGGATGGAGCGTACATTGTACTTGTGGCGCAGCTCCCAGGAGAAGATTGCAGTCGACCTGCACCTCGCCGTCCTTGCGGATAGGGATGGAGCGTACGTTGTACTTGTGGCGCAGCTCCCAGGAGAAGATTGCAGTCGACCTGCACCTCGCCGTCCTTGCGGATAAGGATGGAGCGTATATTGTACTTGTGGCGCAGCTCCCAGGAGAAGATTGCAGTCGACCTGCACCTCGCCGTCCTTGCGGATAGGGATGGAGCGTACATTGTACTTGTGGCGCAGCTCTGAGGAGAAGGTTGTAGTTGATCTGCACCTCGCCGTCCTTGCGGATAAGGATGGAGCGTACATTGTACTTGTGGCCCAGCTCCGAGGAGAAGGTTGCAGTCGACCTGCACATCGCCATCCTTGCGGATAGGGATGTGTTTTAGACTTAGGCGAGTACTGGACTGCAGCTAAGCCTCCGAGTGGGAGGGTTGCTCATCACTCGGTAGGATTTTTCAAACTTAGGCGAGTTCTGGACTGCAGCTAAGCCCCCGAGTGAGAGGCTTGCTCACCACTCGGTAGGATTTTTCAAACTTAGGCGAGTACTGGACTGCAGCTAAGCCCCCGAGTGGGAGGGTTGCTCACCACTCGGTAGGATTTTTCAAACTTAGGCGAGTACAGGACTGCAGCTAAGCCCCCGAGTGGGAGGGTTGCTCACCGCTCGGTAGGATTTTTCAAACTTAGGCGAGTTCTCGACTACAAAGCCCCTGAGTGAGAGGCTTCCTCACCACTCGGTAGGATTTTTCAAACTTAGGCGAGTACTGGACTGCAGCTAAGCCCCCGAGTGGGAGGGTTGCTCACCACTCGGTAGGATTTTTCAAACTTAGGCGAGTACTGGACTGCAGCTAAGCCCCCGAGTGGGAGGGTTGCTCACCAATCGGTAGGATTTTTCAAACTTAGGCGAGTACTGGACTGCAGCTAAGCCCCCGAGTGGGAGGGTTGCTCACCACTCGGTAGGATTTTATAAACTTAGGCGAGTACTGGACTGCAGCTAAGCCCCCGAGTGGGAGGGTTGCTCACCACTCGGTAGGATTTTTCAAACTTAGGCGAGTACTGGACTGCAGCTAAGCCCCCGAGTGAGAGGCTTGCTCACCACTCGGTAGGATTTTATAAACTTAGGCGAGTACTGGACAGCAGCTAAGCCCCCGAGTGGTAGGGTTGCTCACCACTCGGTAGGATTTTTCAAACTTAGGCGAGTACTGGACTGCAGCTAAGCCCCCGAGTGAGAGGCGTGCTCACCACTCGGTAGGATTTTTCAAACTTAGGCAAGTACTGGACTGCAGCTAAGCCCCCGAGTGAGAGGCTTGCTCACCAGTCGGTGGGATTTTTTTAAACTTAGGCGAAACGGATTCGCGGCTAAGCCCCCGAGTGAGAGGCTTGCTCATCACTCGGTGGGATTTTTTTAAACTTAGGCGAAATGGATTCGCGGCTAAGCCCCCGAGTGAGAAGCTTGCTCACCACTAGGTAGGATTTTATAAACTTAGGCGAAACGGATTCGCGGCTAAGTCACCCACTGGGGGATTTCAGACACAAGTATAAGCAGCGACAATCATTTTTAGAAGACTGTAAAACTCTTATCTCTAATAAACAAACTACAAAGGTACTCCCTCTGTCCCAAAATAAGTGTCTTAACTTTGTACTAGCTCTAGTACAAATTTGTACTAAGCTCAAGACACTTATTTTGGGACGGAGGGAGTATTTCTTATTACAACTCAACAGAATGAGCGCTTAAGTATAAAAGGGGCGGAGCAGCTCCGCATTCCAAGCCCGTGGCTCGTCTTTCTGATGTTCGACATTGTAAAGATGGTATGCCCCATTGTGGAGCACTCTGGTGACGATGAAGGGACCTTCCCAAGCAGGGGCGAGCTTGTGTGGTTTCTGCTGATCCACTCGAAGAACCAAGTATCCCTCTTGAAATGCTCGACCTCTCACGTTTCTGGCGTGGAATCGACGCAAGTCTTGCTGATAAATGGTCGACTGAATTAAGGCCATCTCTCTTTCCTCTTCTAGGAGATCAACTGCGTCTTGCCGGGCCTGTTCTGCTTCATCTTCAGAGAAAAGCTCGACTCGGGGTGCATTGTGAAGCAAGTCACTCGGTAGAACAGCTTCAGCTCCATAGACCAAGAAGAATGGAGTTCGGCCAGTCGACCGATTGGGAGTTGTCCTCAATCCCCAAAGAACTGATGGAAGTTCATCGACCCAGGCGCCTGCTGCATGCTTGAGATCACGCATCAATCGGGGTTTCAGTCCTTTGAGAATCAAGCTATTTGCTCTTTCCGCTTGTCCATTCGACTGGGGGTGGGCGACTGAAGCATAGTTTACTCGAGTGCCTTGGGAAGCACAGAAGGCTCTGAACTCATCAGAATCGAAGTTTGACCCGTTGTCAGTGATGATGATGTGCGGAACCCCATATCTGAATGTCAACTCTCTGATGAAGCTGACGGCAGTACTGGCTTCAAGATTCTTGATAGGCTTGGCTTCAATCCATTTGGTAAACTTGTCGACTGCTACAAGCACATGAGTGAAGCCGCTCCTACCAGTCCTCAGGGGTCCAACCATATCTAATCCGCAAACAGCAAAGGGCCAGACGAGTGGAATGGTCTTCAGGGCTGATGCAGGCTTGTGGGACATGTTGGAGTAAAACTGGCAGCCTTCACATTTGTCGACTATATCTTTCGCCATTTCATTTGCTCGTGGCCAATAAAATCCAGCTCGGTATGCTTTGTCCACAATGGTCCGAGAGGACGCATGGTGGCCACAGGTCCCCGAGTGGATGTCGTTGAGGATCACTCGACCTTCTTCTGGTGTTATGCATTTCTGGCTGACTCGAGTTACACTTTCTCTGAACAGTTGTCCTCTTATCACAGTAAAGGCTTTGGATCGACAGACAATCTGTCGAACCTCCTCTTCATCCTCTGGGAGTTCCCTCCTAAGGATATACGCAATGTATGGCACTGTCCAGTCGGGAGTGATGACCAAAACCTCCATGATCAAGTCGACCACGGCTGGGACTTCGACTTCAGTCGGATCTGTGGCACTCTTAGGCTGCGGGGGCTCTTAAGTGAAAGGATCTTCTTGAACTGAAGATGTATGAATGTGTTCCAAAAACACATTGCTGGGAATGGCTTCCCTCTTGGAACCTATCTTTGCCAAATCATCAGCTGCTTGATTTTTCAGTCGGGGTATATGATGGAGCTCTAACCCCTCAAACTTCTTTTCCAACTTCCTCACTGCATTACAATAAGCAGTCATAGCTGGGCTTCTGACGTCCCACTCCTTCATCACTTGATTGACTACCAAATCTGAGTCGCCGTAGACCATGAGGCGACGGACGCCGAGTGGAATGGCCAGACATAACCCATATAAGAGTGCTTCATATTCAGCTTCGTTATTGGAGGAATCAAAGTGAATATGGAGAACATATCTGAGCTTGTCTCCTCGGGGGGATACCAGTACCACCCCAGCGCCAGAACCATTCAGCATCTTGGAGCCATCAAAGAACATGTTCCAGTGCTCCGAGTGGACTTGAGTCGGCAGTTGCTGTTCGATCCACTCGGTGAGGAAATCTGCTATTGCTTGGGACTTGATAGCTTTCTTTGCCTCAAACTTGATATCCAAGGGAAGGAGTTCAATCGCCCACTTTGCCACTCGACCAGTTGCATCTCTGTTGTTCAGAATCTCTGATAATGGAGTGTCGCTGACGACTGTAATGGAGTGGTCAGAGAAATAGTGTGCAACCTTCTTCGTGGTCATGTAAATCCCATAAACACGCTTCTGATAATGTGGATATCTTTGCTTTGCTGGAGTCAGAACTTCAGAAACATAATATACTGGGCGCTGAACTTTATAGGCTTTTCCTTCTTCTTCCCGCTCGACCATGAGTACTGTACTGACAACTTGTCTAGTGGCTGCAATGTAAAGCAGTAAAGGCTCTTTGCTGATTGGGGCAGCAAGCACCGGTTGGGTGGAAAAGTAGGGCTTTGAGCTCTACAAACGCTGCATCAGCTTCAGGAGTCCACTCGAACTTATCAGACTTCTTCATCAGTCGGTAAAGAGGCAATGCCTTTTCACCGAGGCAAGAAATAAATCGACTTAAGGCGGCCAAACAACCAGTAAGCTTCTGGACATCGTGCACATGCACAGGGCGTTTCATCCGGAGTATAGCACCAACTTTCTCTGGGTTAGCGTCGATCCCTCGTTCGGAAATGAGGAAACTGAGTAATTTTCCGCCAGGAACTCCGAAAGTGCACTTTGATGGATTAAGCTTGATATCAAACCTTTTGAGGTTGGAAAAAGTTTCAACAAGGTCAGCCAGCAGGTCAGAACCCTTATGTGACTTGACCACAATGTCATCCATGTATGCTTCCACATTCCGACTGATTTGAGTGAGCAAACACTTATGAATCATCCTCATGAATGTGGCTCCGGCGTTCTTCAGGCCGAATGGCATGGTGACATAACAGAAGCACCTGAATGGAGTGATGAAAGCTGTTTTTATCTCATCGGGTCCATACAGTCGGATCTGATGATACCCGGAATAGGCGTCCAGAAAATACAATCGCTCACACCCCGCAGTCGAGTCGACGATTTGGTCAATTCGGGGGAGAGGAAAATGATCTTTCGGGCAGGCCCGATTGATATGCTTGAAGTCAATGCACATGCGAAGTGAATCGTCCTTCTTGGGGACCATGACAACATTGGCGAGCCACTCGGAGTGGTAGATTTCTCGGATGAACTCAGCTGCCAGGAGCCGAGCTACTTGCTCACCAATTGCTTTCCTCTTCTATACGGCGGACCGTCGAAGATGTTCCTTGACTGGTTTTACCTTCGGGTCGACTCGCAAACGGTGCTTAGCCAGTCCCCTGGGTACACCCGACATGTCAGAAGGTTTCCATGCAAAGATGTCCCAGTTCTCACGGCGGAACTGGATGAGCGCTTCTTCCTATTTGCTGTCAAGCGTTGTCGAGATGTGAGTCGGAGCAGCATTGGGATCGGTCGGGTGAATGTGAATCAGCTTTGTTTCACCGGACGACTGAAATATGGGACTACATCCAGTGGGTGCACTTAGCGTGCCCCCACTGGTTCTGGTTTCATTCGACCTGGTCCGTCCAGACCGAGTGACAAAATTTAGATTCTCAGACCACAGTCGACTGCCCGCAGTCAACTATGGTCTCGGGGACTACACCCAGTGGGTGCACTAAGAGTGCCCCCACTAGTTCAAAGATTCAATCCAAGACGACTCAAATTGACTTGTGCAACTTGAAAACAGTCACACCCCAGTGGGCGATCGGACGAGAAATATGATTAATCGGAAATCAACTAACCTGGACATTGGTCTGCAGAGTAGCTCCGGCATTGAAGGCCACCTGACTGGCCTCATGCACCACTTTCATTTGCCCCATCACAAGGTTCAATTGAAGAAGAGCTTCCTTGGCGGCAGTCGGTGGGTCGTCCAGGGTTTCATACGAAGTGAAAAGCGATGATGGCAGAGCAGTCGGAGCAGCCGCTGGGTCTGATGCGTGGAGTTGTATTGGTGCAGCAGAAGTCTGAGCAGCTGATCCTGATGGGCAATCAGTCGACAGCGGGATAGCGAAAGTGACGTTGGTACGAGCCGGATCTGTCGATCACTCGACTGCCGTCCCAGGCGTCACAGTCGACTGAGGAACCTGGGCCTCAGGCGCTTTCCCGCTCACTTCCTTGTCCCTCCTCCTCCTTCCCCTCAGCGGTACTTCTTCTTCATCGCCCGGGAGCACAACAACGTCATGTGGAGCTGCAACAAACAGAGAAAGTCAAAGAGATAGCTGACAAACAATCCAGTCGTCCAAATAAATTCGAGTCGGGCAGACTTTTTGGCTTTGGAGGTAGCTGTGTCGTCGGTTTCCTCGTCGTCTGGGGTCTTGTCAATATCCATATCAGTCGCGGCCGAGGCCGGGCTGTAAAGGTTCATCATCCACTCTGTCAGTACAAGAGAATCGGTCGGAACAAGAATATACGGGAAGAACATTTACCCAGAAGCAACAGGAACGTCCATCTTGATTCTAGGCAAGGTCTTCCGAGCCTTCGAAGGATTTATCTTGGGCTGCTTGGTGACCTTCTCAGCCAATTCTGGAGTCGAAGACCGAGCGCGCTTTTGAGATGGAGCGCTCGAGGCCACAGCCTTGCCGCGCCTTGCCGCGCCTGCCCGCGGGATCATGGTGCTGCTTGGATCGACATTCGGAACGAGGTGGTGAGTCGGCTACCTCCTCATTGTCCGACTCATCGCTCTCGTCTTCATCATCGTCGGTGGGTGACTCCCACTCGCCGCTCTCCTTCGCGATATCCTCGCCCTCATGGTCCTGCTCCAGAGCTTGTTGGCCATTGGGCATTGAGTACATCTCTGTGTAAATCTACAAAATAAGGAGCCGAGTGGAAATTAGTCGGATCAAGAAACAGTCAGAAAACACATCCAAATTCAATCGATTGTAGTGGCCAAACCTTGTCTGGCTGGTTGCTGTCGCTGAAAGGGTTGACTCTCCTGGCACCCCTGGGGTTGTCCTTGTTCCCAGTGATGCCCCTCAGCCACCGGGCCACTGTTTTGGCCGCCACCTCCTCCGGATGAACCCGAGCGGTGTCGCTAGCCCCGGAGTACATCCACATGGAGTGGTCACGAGCTTGGAGTGGTTGAATGCGCCGACTGAGGAACACCTCCAGCAGATCCATGCCGGTGACACCTTGGTCGATCAGTTGAACTACTCTCTCAACCAGCATGCCCGTCTCTGCCTTCTCCGCGGAGGTCACTTTCAACGAAGATGGAGTCTCAACACTATCAAAAGAGAAAGGGGGAAGTCCAGTCGACTGGCCTGGGGTCACGATATCCTGGCAGTAGAACCAGAACTCCTCTTCCTCTTCTGGATACCCAGACCCCCACACATCTGGATAACATGGGTTTTCTCGTCATTCGAGTTCGCTTTCTTCACTGTTTGGGAGCGGGTGGTGAAAATGTGCTTGAAAAGACCCCAGTGTGGTCGACACCCCAGGAAATTCTCGCACATGGACACGAATGCAGCAAGGTATGTGATGGTGTTGGGAGTAAAATGATGGAGTTGAGCCCCGAATAAATTCAAGAAACCTCGAAAGAAGGGGTGTGGAGGAAGCGAGAAGCCGCGGTCGACATGAGTGGCGAGCAGAACACACTCACCCGGTCGCGGCTGCGGCTCCGTTTCCCCCTCCGGCAGCCGCGCAGACTCATGGACGATCAGCCCTAACTTGGCCATATCGTCCAAGTCTTCCTGCCGAAGTGAGGATCGGATCCAATCTCCCTGGATCCAACCCGACGGCAGCCCCGAGCGCGATGAAGATCCCCGATTCGTCTTCTTGCTTTTCGCCGCACCCGTCGCCTTCTTCGCGCGTTCCAGCGCAGCCGTTTTCTCCTTCCCCATGGCGGCGGAGCAGCGGCGTCAAGAGTGGCGAAGCTGAACGAGGTGAAGGAGCAAGAGGAAGAAGAAGGAGAATGGGCACGCACAGTGCGGACGCGTCGGCCTCGCCGCTTTTAAAGGTCTACTTCCGAGTGGCTGACGCGTGGGCCCGGGTGATCCTGTCAAATCCCTTAACAGTCGCACATGGGATACGTGGCGAAAAAGGTGGCGCGGAAGTTGAAACGTCCTATTTATCTACTCCGCTTACCACGGCGCGCTCCGCCTGGCGCGCTTCCACCAAAATTTCAAATCCCGCAAAATCCGGGATCCTCTACAACCGATCACGCCAAAGATTCCATGTCAAGGATAACACTCGACGGGTGACGTTATAAAAACCAGTCGGCAATTTCTGAATCGATCAAGGCGACTGAAACGAAGCCAAAGTTCCAACAACTGGCCTCCATTTGGAGATGAAAGCAAGAGTCAAAGCAAGGTCAACTTCAACCTTCTTTTCACTCGGACCTCAATCCATTCGGGGGCTAATGATGAGGACATAGACCTGGGGTAGGGTAATAGGCCTGACCTATACGTCCTACCTAAGGTCCTTGTCCTAGAAGCAAAGAAGTTCAAGAGTAAATAGAGGGGGCCCAACAAAGGTGTCGAGTGCAATCCACTCGACCTACCATTCACTTAGAGACCCCTCCTTATTTAGGTCACTCGACCACTAAACCACTCGACGTGCAGAAGACCTAAAGCCACTCCGCGCAGCAACAGTCGGGTGTTTACTCATATACTTAATGATCATTTATAACACTTTATTACGGATATTACCTGTAACGCTCTCTCTTTATGTACATTGAACCCTGTGTAATGGAGGGGAGCTGGGGTCTTGGCGCACTCGATATAAGCCACCCCCTCCTCTGGGACAAGGGTTCGCACCCCTGTAAACACACACATATATAATCCAGTCGACTGCCTCCGGGCTCCGAGACGTAGGGCTGTTACTTCTTCTGAGAAGGGCCTGAACTCGTAAAACTCGTGTGTACAACTTCGCCATAGCTAGGATCTTGCCTCTCCATACTTACCCCCCTATTCTACTGTCATTCTTAGTACCACGAATAAGTGTCGCCTCCCTCAGGACGGGCTCGGGGGCTTCTGTCTGGAGAGCCTCTGACCTGACCAGCGCGATGAGGGAGGTGCTCGGGCACCACTTGGAGGCGTGCCTCGGCGCGTGCCCCCACAAGCAAGGAGCACGACGTGAGGTGCCAGGAGCACAGGAGTTCATCACCAAGGTGATCGAGGAGCTTCAAGAGGCGCAAGCCATGCGCTACGAGCGTCGCCCAGCGCCCCCCATGGGCGTGGTAGCCGCTCCCGACGTGAGCGACGGGCTGCGTGTCTATGTCAACATCTCGGGCCTCAACAGGGCCGCTTCTGGCAGTCGCACGTTGGTCGGAGCAGGGGCTACCCCTGCACCCACGTCCGCATGCCGTTTGGCCTGCTGAACGTGGGCGCCTCATACCAGCGCCTCGCGCATTGTGCCTTCATGTCTCATGAGGCCAGGCACTTGGCGGTCGCGTCTCAGGAGGCCCTGGACCCTTGTGAGCCCCCTGGGCCTCCCGAGCCTCCCAGGCCTCCCGAGCCGCCTTGCTCATGAGGAGCGATCTCCACAGCACGCCTCTTCAGCTACCTCGATGCTTCTACAACACTGGTGCCAGGTGACTTTTTGGTTTGTTCGGTTAAGGGTGCCCCTCAGGCTGCATTATCCTTGGGCTGTCAGGGTCCACTCCCTGCAGCTGTGTCATTTCATTCATGTACCTTAAACCGGTTGCGCTCTTGATGACCCACTAGTATAGGGGATCAATCGTAGTCCTTTCGATAAGAGTGTCGAACCCAACGAGGAGCAGAAGGAAATGACAAGCGGTTTTCAGCAAGGTATTCTCTACAAGCACTGAAATTATAAATAACGAGTAGTTTGATAGCAAGATAATTTGTAACGGGCAAGTAACGGTAATGGTAACAAAAGTGCAGCAAGGTAGCCCAATCCTTTTGAGGCAAAGAACAAGCCAAAACGGTCTCTTATGATAAGCAAAGCGTTCTTGAGGGCACTCGGGAATTTCATCTAGTCACTTTCATCATGTTGGTTTGATTTGTGTTCGCTACTTTGATAATTTGATATGTGGGTGGACCGGCGCTTAGGTGTTGTTCTCTTGAAAAAACCTCCTACTTATGATTACCCCCCTCGCAAGCATCCGCAACTACAAGAAAAGTATTAAGATAAAATCTAACCATAGCATTAAACTTTTGGATCCAAATCAGTCCCTTGCGAAGTAGCGCATAAACTAGGGTTTAAACTTCTGTCACTCTCGCAACCCATCATCTAATAACTACTCCACAATCCATTCCCTTAGGCCCAAATATGGTGAAGTGCCATGTAGTCGACATTCACATGACACCACTAAGGGAATCACAACATACATACCATCAAAATATCAAACACATATCAAGTTCACGTGATTACTTGCAACAAGATTTCTCCTATGACCTAAAGAAAAAAAGTAACTACTCAGAAATGATAATCATGCTCAAGATCAGAGGGGTATTAAATAGCATAATGGATCTATGAAAGTGCAACTATCCCTGGGTGGTTTTGGTAATTCCTAACAACATATAGCTCATTGAACTAATGCTCTTTCAAGATGATCATTTCAGAAAGTTCAATGATTGGCATGGCATGGACCAGGAATGTGGACCCCTCAAAATGCTAAGGACACATATTGGCTCAAGCTCAAGACTCTACATTTTCATTTTAGTGATCCAAGATCACATTGAGTCCATAGGAAAAGCCAATACTATTAAACGGGGATGAGGTGTTGCTTAATGGTTTGCTTGCTCAAAATGCTTAGTGATATGCTCCAAAATCCCTCAACCACTTTCTCATATCCACATATGTCCCAAACCAAAAGTCAAACTCGGCCCCACCGATTTGATCTATCCGGCGCCACCGAGTTCATTTGACATAGCCATAGCCAGAAACCCTAATCAGTTCGGTCTCACCGATAGGGATCTTGGTCTCACTGAGATGGGATTGCAAACTCTCTGTTTCCTTTTATAACGTTTCAGTCTAACCAGGATGAGCGATCGGTCCCACCGAGTCTGCAATGCAAACTCTCTGTTTCCTTTTCGTAACGTTTCGGTCTCACCGAAATGAGCGATCGGTCCCACCGAGTTTTCCTGACCAACTCTCTGTTTGCCTATTACAGAAATCGGTATCACCGAGTTCATGTGATCGGTCTCACTGAGATTACGTTATGCCCTAACCCTAATGAAATCGGTCCCACCGAGTTGACATGTCGGTCCCACCGAAAATCCTAACGTTCACATTTTGAACTAAGTCGGTCTGACCGAGTTTGAGTATTCCGTCCCACCGAGTTTGGTAAATTGTGTGTGCGGTTAGATTTTGTGTGGAGGCTATATATACCCGTCCACCCTTCCTCCATTCAGAGAGAGCCATCAGAACGTGCCTACACTTCCCGCATTCATTTTCTGAGAGAGAACCACCTACAGTGTTTAGACCAAGATATTCCAATCCAACCACAAGAATCTTGATCTCTAGCCTTCCCCAGGTTGCTTTCCACTCAAATCATCTTTCCACCAAATCCAAATATGTGCGAGAGAGTTGAGTGTTGGGGAGACTATCATTTGAAGCACAAGAGCAAGGAGTTCATCATCAACTCACCATCTATTACCTTTTGGAGAGTGGTGTCTCCTAGATTGGTTAGGTGTCACTTGGGAGCCTCCTTCAAGATTGTGGAGTTGAACCAAGGAGTTTGTAAGGTTAAGGAGATCGCCTACTTCGTGAAGATCTACCCTAGTGAGGCAAGTCCTTCGTGGGCGATGGCCATGGTGGGATAGACAAGGTTGCTTCTTTGTGGACCCTTTGTGGGCGGAGCCTGATGGTAGCTGGAACTACGTCGGTATTTCCCCGAAGAGGGAGGGATGATGTAGCACAACGACAGTAGAGTATTTCCCACAATTATGAAACCAAGGTATCGAAGTAGTAGGAGAACCAAGCAACACAACGTAAACAACACCTGCACACAAATAACAACACAACGTAAATTGTAGTAGATTGAAATAATAGATCGCAGATAAAATAATACGCAGCAAGGTATTTTTGAATTTTTGGTTTAATAGATCTGAATAAAAATGCAAAGGAAAAGTAGATCGCAAGCAAATATATGAGAAAGAAGACCCGGGGACCGTAGGTTTCAGTTGTGGCTTCTCTCGAGAAAAATAGCAAATGGTGGGTAAACAAATTACTGTTGGGCAATTGATAGAACTTCAAATAATTATGAAGATATCCAGGAAATGATCATTACGTAGGCATCACGTCCAAGATTAGTAGACCGACTCCTGCCTGCATCTACTACTATTACTCCACACATCGACCGCTATCCAGCATGCATCTAGTGTATTAAGTTCATGGAAAAACGGAGTAAAGCAATAAGAATGATGACATGATGTAGACATGATCTGTTTATCTATATGGCGGTAGATATTGATCCCGTATTTTTATCCTTAGTAGCAACCATACATACGTGTCGTTTCCCCTTCTGTCACTGGGATCGAGCACCGTAAGATCGAACCCACTATCGGGCACCTCTTCCCATTGCAAGATAAATAGATCAAGTTGGCCAAACAAAACCCAAATATTGGAGAAGAAATACGAGTCTATAGGAGATCATGCATATAAGAGATCAAAGAAACTCAAATAACTTTCATGGATATAAAAAGATATGACTGATCATAAACTCAAAGTTCATCAGATCCCAACAAACATATCCCAAAAGAGTTACATCATATGGATATCCAAGAGACCATTGTATTGAGAATTCAGCGAGAGAGAGAGAGCTACTAACTGCAGACCCGAAGGTCTACAAGGAACTACTCACACATCATCGAAGAGGCACCAATGGAAGTGGTGAACCCCTCCGCGATGGTGTCTAGATTGGATCTGGTGGTTCTGGACTCTGCGGCGGCTGGATGAATATTTTGACACTTGTTCTAGGGTTTCTGAAATATTGTGGTATTTATAGAGCAAAGAGGCGGTCCGGGGGGCACCCGAGGGGGGCACAACCCACCAGGGCGCGCCAGGCCCTGGCGCGCCCTGGTGGGTTGTGCCCCCCTCGGGGCACCCCCCAGGTGCAACTAGGGCCCATTGCCTTCCTTCTGGCCCATAAAAAACCATCGTGGAGTTTTGTGGCATTTGGACTCCGTTTGATATTGATTTCCTGCGATGTGAAAAACATGGAAAAAACAGCAACTCGCACTTGGCACTATGTCAATAGGTTAGTACCAAAAATGATATAAAATGATTATAAAACATCCAAGATTTATAATAAAACATCATGGAACAATAAAAAATTATAGATAAGTTGGAGACGTATCATCATCCCCAAGCTTAACTCCTACTCGTCCTCGAGTAGGTAAGTGATAAAAACAGAATTTTTGATGTGGAGTGTTGTTTATCAAGTCATATCATATTCTTTTCTTTATAGCATGGACATTTGGACTTTTATGTGATTCAAAGCAATAGTCTAGTTTTAACATAATAATTTAGATACTCAAGCATATCAACAAGGAACCATGTCTTTCAAAATAGCAACGCTAAAATAAGTTATCCCTAGCCCATCATGCTGAAACATTGATCCATTCATGAAACACACTCGAATATTAACTACACCCAATACTTGAGAACGATCATATTGCCTCCTAGTTGGTTCTTTTTATGAGAGAAGATGGAGACTCAAATTTCAAAATAAAAATTGCATAAAGTAAAAGAAAGGCCCTTCGCAGAGGGAAGTAGGGATTTGTAGAGGTGCCAGAGCTCAAAGCGAAAAATTAGAGATAAAAACATTTTGGGAGGTGTATCCATCCCACCAACGAAAACGACTTAGAGTTCCGAACACTTTCCATGCTAGATATGCCATAGGCGGTTCCCAAACAGAAAATAAAGTTTATTATTTTTCCACCATTCTTTCACTTTCCATGGCTAGCCGTATCCACAGGTGCCCTCCATACCAACACTTTCCAAGGAGTTTTTTATTTCACAACATAAAGTAAATTCAATTTTTTGCATTTTGGGACTGGGCATCCCTAAAACCTTTGCCTTACTCTCGTGCAATGACAAGTGAATAAACACTCATCTTGAGAATAACACATCTAGCATGGAAAACATTAGCCACCCGTTACCGTTCCGCTAGCGAAACAAACACACAAAAGAGAAGTTTATTTTTAAAATTAGAGATGGCACATGCGAATTTGCTTAGAACAGCAAAAGAATATCGCATATAGGTAGATATAGTGGACTCATGTGGCAAAACTGGTTTAAAGGATTTTGGATGCACAAGTAGAGGTCATACTTAGTGCAAAATGAAGGCTAGCAAAAGATTGGGAAGCGACCAACCAAGAAACGAATAATCTCATAAGCAAGCATTAAGCATAATTAACACCGAATAATGCACCACAATTAGGATATAATTTTCATTGCATGATTATTGACTTTCGTGCATGCATAGGGAATCACAAACCTTAACACCAGTATTCTTACTAGAGCACAATTACTCATCAACATAACTCACATATCACATCATCACATCTCAAAACTATTACTAAGAATCAAGTTTATTTTGTCCAATGATCTTCATGACATTTTCTTTTTGTTTATCCTTCTTGGATATCTATCACTTTGGGACTAATTTTCATGTGTTGCTTTTCATAAGCTCAAACAAATATAAGTGAAGATCATGAGCATAACAAATTTTCTTTCTCTCAAAATAATTTAAGTGAAGCAAGAGAGAATTTCTTCAAAATTTTACCAACTATCAAATAAATCTAAGTGAAGCAAGAGAGCATTTCTTCAAAAATAACAAAGCACACCGTGCTCAAAAAGATATAAGTGAAGCACTAGAGCAAGTCCTAGCTCATAAAAGATTTAAGTGAAGCATAGAGAGCAATTCTAACAAGTCATGATATAATTTTGGCTCTCTCAAATAGGTGTTGATACGTCTCCAACGTATCTATAATTTTTGAGTGTTCCATGCTATATTATATTCTGTTTTGGATGTTAATGGGCTTTATTATACACTTTTATATTATTTTTGGGACTAACCTATTAACCGGAGGCCCAGCCCAGAATTGCTGTTTTTTGCCTATTTCAGTGTTTCGCAGAAAAAGAATATCAAATGGAGTCCAAACGGAATGAAACCTTCGGGAACGTGATTTTTGGAACAAACATGATCCAGAGGACTTGGACCCTACGTCAAGAAAGCAACCAGGAGAGCACGAGGCAGGGGGCGCGCCCTCCACCCTCGTGGGGCCCAAGTTGCTCCACCGATGTACTTCTTCCTCCTATATATACCTATGTACCCCCATCAGATACGGAGCCAAAAACCTAATTCCACCACCGCAACCTTCTGTACCCGTGAGATCCCATCTTGGGGCCTTTTCCGGCGCTCCCTCGGAGGGGGCATTGATCACGGAGGGCTTCTACATCAACACCATAGCCTCTCCGATGATGTGTGAGTAGTTTACCTCAGACCTTCGGGTCCATAGTTATTAGCTAGATGGCTTCTTCTCTCTCTTTGGATCTCAATACAAAGTTCTCCACGATTCTCGTGGAGATCTATTCGATGTAATCTTCTTTTGCGGTGTGTTTGTTGAGACCGATGAATTGTGGGTTTATGATAAAGTTTATCTATGAACAATATTTGAATCTTCTCTGAATTCTTTTATGTATGATTGGTTATCTTTGCAAGTCTCTTCGAATTATCATTTTGGTTTGGCCTACTAGATTGATCTTTCTTGCAATGGGAGAAGTGCTTAGCTTTGGGTTCAATCTTGCGGTGTCCTTTCCCAGTGACAGTAGGGGCAGCAAGGCACGTATTGTATTGTTTCCATCGAGGATAACAAGATGGGGTTTATATCATATTGCATGAGTTTATCCCTCTACATCATGTCATCTTGCTTAAAGTGTCACTCTGTTCTTATGAACTTAATACTCTAGATGCATGCTGGATAGCGGTCGATGTGTGGAGTAATAGTAGTAGATGCAGGCAGGAGTCGGTCTAGTTGTCACGGACGTGATGCCTATATACATGATCATACCTCGATATTCTCATAACTATGCTCAATTCTATCAATTGCTCAACAGTAATTTGTTCACCCACCGTAATACTTATACTCTCGAGAGAAGCCACTAGTGAAACCTATGGCCCTCGGGTCTATTTTCCATCATATTAATCTTCCAACACTTAGTTATTTATTTTGCCATTTATTTTACTTTGCATCTTTGTTTCTCTTGATCATAAAAATACCAAAAATATTATCTTATCATATCTATCAGATCTCACTCTCATAAGTGACCGTTGAGGGATTGACAACCCCTTTATCACGTTGGTTGCGAGGTTCTTATTTGTTTGTGTAGGTGCCAGGGACTCGTATGTGATCTCCTACTGGATTGATACCTTGGTTCTCAAAAACGGAGGGAAATAGTTACGCTAATTTACTACATCACCCTTTCCTCTTCAAGGGAAAACCAACGCAGTGCTCAAGAGGTAGCAAGAAGGATTTCTGGTGCCGTTGCCGGGGAGGCTTACGCAAGGTCAAGTCAAGATTTGGACTCCCGACAACGAGCCATTTCTGGCGCCGTTGGCGGGGAGATTCGCGCCAAGTCAAGTCAAGACGTACCAAGTACCCATCACAAACTCTTATCCCTGGCATTACATTATTTGCCATTTGCCTCTCATTTTCCTCTCCCCCACTTCACCTTTGCCGTTTTATTCGCCCTTCTTCTGTTCGATCTTTTGTTTGCTTGTGTTACCATGTACCTTGTTTTTGCTTGCATCTTCGCTTGCTAAAATTTTATGGATCCTCATCCACTTGCTAATCTCTTTAAGAGATCCAATTATGATGAACCTATTGCTAGTGAGTTGAGTGCACTAGATTATCTTTATGAGGTTTTGCTTGAAATTCGTGAATCTAAAAATTGTGATGAAGTACTTTATGAAGCGATTCACGATAGATCTTTGAATAAAAAGCATGATTGCAATGATTTTATTATAAATTCTATTGATGTAAATTATGCTAATAATATGCAAAACCCTAAGCTTGGGGATGCTAGTTTTGCTATGTCTACTACTTGTTGCAATGATCATGATTGGGGTGATTCCTCTTATGATCTTGAAGATTTATTTAAGCCCCATGATGAATATGAGATTGATAATGTTTGCAATAATATTGGAAGTGGGTTTGGAAGAATGTCAACTTTAGATCCCACATATTTGGAGAATGTTCAATCTTATGAAGTTTTTGATGAAAGTGGGTTTGGAGAGGTCTTGACTTTAGTTAATGTTAATCCCACTATTTTGGAAGAGTGTCAACTTTGCATGCATGTGGATCGTGTTGGGAATATGTTATGTGATAGATATATTGTTGAGTTTTCTTATGATCCTACATGTAATTATTATGAGAGGGGGAAATATGGTTGTAGAAATTTCATGTTACTAAATTACCTCTCTTCATGTTGAGATTGCTATCGTCTCTTTCTTCTTCCTTGCATATGCTAGTTTTTGCTTTCCTTGATAATTTGTTTGCTTATAAAATACCTATGCATAGGAAGTATGTTATAATTAAGTGTGTTTGTCACATGTTTTATGATGCTCTCTTTGTGCTTCAATTCTTGTCTTTCATGTGAGCATCATTAAAATTATCAATGCCTAGCTAAAAAGGCTTTAAAGAAAAGCGCTTGTTGGGAGACAACCCAATATTTTTCCTTTCTGTTTTATAATAAATATTCGATCTAGCCTCTGGTTAGATGTGTTTTTATGTTTTAATTAGTTTTTGTGCCAAGTTAAACCTATAGGATCTTCTTGGATGATAGTTACTTGATCTTGCTGAAAATTCCAGAAACTTTCTGTTCACAAAAACAATCGTTAAAAATCACCAGAACGTGATAAAATACTGATTCCAATTGCTGCTGATCAATAAACAAATTTTATAGGTCTTCCTATTTTGGTAGATTTTTTGGAGTTCCAGAAGTTTGCGTTAGTTACAGATTACTACAGACTGTTCTGTTTTTGACAGATTCTGTTTTTCGTGTGTTGTTTGCTTATTTTGATGAATCTATGGCTAATAAAATAGTTTATAAACCATATAGAAGTTGGAATACAGTAGGTTTAACACCAATATAAATAAAGAATGAGTTCATTATAGTACCTTGAAGTGGTGTTTTGTTTTCTTTCGCTAACGGAGCTCACGAGATTTTCTGCTAAGTTTTGTGTTGTGAAGTTTTCAAGTTTTGGGTAAAAGATTTGATGGATTATGGAACAAGGAGTGGCAAGAGCCTAAGATTGGGGATGCCCATGGCACCCCAATATAATCTAAGGACACCAAAAAGCCAAAGCTTGGGGATGCCCCGGAAGGCATCCCCTCTTTCGTCTACTTCCATCGGTAACTTTACTTGGAGCTATATTTTTATTCACCACATGATATGTGTTTTGCTTGGAGCGTCTTGTATGATTTGAGTATTTATTTGTTAGTTTGCCACAATCATCCTTTCTGTACACACCTTTTTGAGAGAGACACACTTGATTCGGAATTTATTAGAATACTCTATGTGCTTAACTTATATCTTTTGAGCTATATAGCTTTTGCTCTAGTGCTTCACTTATATCTTTTAGAGCACGATGGTGGATTTGTTTTATAGAAACTATTGTTCTCTCATGCTTCAATTATATTATTTTGAGAGTCCTACAAAACAGCATGGTAATTTGCTTAAATTAAGAAATTAGTCCTAAAGTAATAGGCATCCAAGATTAGTAAAAAATTATCTTATGAGTGTGTTGAATACTATGAGAAGTTTGATGCTTGATAATTGTTTTGAGATATAAAGATGGTGATATTAGAGTCATGCTAGTTGAGTAGTTGTGGATTTGAGGAATACTTGTGTTAAAGTTTGTGATTCCCGTAACATGCACGTATGGTGAACCGTTATGTGATGAAGTCGGAGCATGATTTATTTATTTATTGTCTTCCTTATGAGTGGCGGTCGGGGACGAGCGATGGTCTTTTCCTACCAATCTATCCCCCTAGGAGCATGCGCATAATACTTTGCTTTGATAACTTGTAGATTTTTGCAATAAATATATGAGTTCTTTATGACTAATGTTGAGTCCATGGATTATACACACTTCCTTCCTTCCACCATTGCTAGCCTCTCTAATACCGCACACTTTTCGCCGGTATCATACACCCACCATATACCTTCCTCAAAACAGCCACCATACCTACCTATCATGGCATTTCCATAGCCATTCCGAGATATATTGCCATGCAACTTACCACCGTTCCGTTTACTATGACACGCTCCATCATTGTCATATTGCTTTGCATGATCATGTAGTTGACATCGTATTTGTGGCAAAGCCACCATTCATAATTCTTTCATACATGTCACTCTTGATTCATTGCATATCCCGGTACACCGCCGGAGGCATTCACATAGAGTCATATTTCGTTCTAAGTATTGAGTTGTAATTGTTGAGTTGTAAGTCAATAAAAGTGTGATGATCATCATTTTTAGAGCATTGTCCCAAGTGAGGAAAGGATGATGGAGACTTTGATTCCCCCACAAGTCGAGATGAGATTCCGGACGATAAAAAAAATGAGGCCATAAAAAAGAGAAAAGGCCCAAATAAAAAAATGAGAGAAAAAGAGAGAAGGGACAATGCTACTATCCTTTTACCACACTTATGCTTCAAAGTAGCACCATGATCTTCATGATAGAGAGTCTCCTATGATATCACTTTCATATACTAGTGGGAATTTTTCATTATAGAACTTGGCTTGTATATTCCAATGATGGGCTTCCTCAAAATGCCCTAGGTCTTCGTGAGCAAGCGAGTTGGATGCACACCCACTTAGTTTCTTTTGTTGAGCTTTCATATACTTATAGCTCTAGTGCATCCGTTGCATGGCAATCCCTACTCACTCACATTGATATCTATTAATGGGCATCTCCATAGCCCGTTGATACGCCTAGTTGATGTGAGACTATCTTTTCCCTTTTTTGTCTTCTCCACAACCACCATTCTATTCCACATATAGTGCTATATCCATGGCTCACGCTCATGTATTGCGTAAAGATTGAAAAAGTTTGAGAACACCAAAAGTATGAAACAATTGCTTGGCTTGTCATCGGGGTTGTGCATGATTTAAATACTTTGTGTGGTGAAGATAGTGCATAGCCAGACTGTATGATTTTGTAGGGATAACTTTCTTTGGCCATGTCATTTTGAGAAGACATAATTGCTTCATTAGTATGCTTGAAGTATTATTATTTTTATGTCAATATTAAACTTTTGTCTTGAATCTTTCGGATCTGAATATTCATACCACAATTAAGAGAATTACATTGAAAAATATGATACGTAGCATTCCACATCAAAAATTCTGTTTTTATCATTTACCTACTCGAGGACGAGCAGGAATTAAGCTTGGGGATGCTTGATACGTCTCCAACGTATCTATAATTTTTTATTGTTCCATGCTATATTATATTCTATTTTGGATGTTAATGGGCTTTATTATACAATTTTATATTATTTTTGGGACTAACCTATTAACCGGAGGCCCAGCCCAGAATTCCTGTTTTTTGCCTATTTCGGGAACGTGATTTTTGGAACAAACGTGATCCAGAGGACTTGGACCCTACGTCAAGAAAGCAACCAGGAGAGCACGAGGCAGGGGGGGCGCCTACCCCCCTGGGCGCGCATTCCACCTTCGTGGGGCCCAAGTTGCTCCACCGACGTACTTCTTCCTCCTATATATACCTACGTACCCCCAAACTATCAGATACGGAGCCAAAAACCTAATTCCACCGCTGCAACCTTCTGTACCCGTGAGATCCCATCTTGGGGCCTTTTCCGGCGCTCCGCCGGAGGGGGCATTGATCACGGAGGGCTTCTACATCAACACCATAGCCTCTCCGATGATGTGTGAGTAGTTTACCTCAGACCTTCGGGTCCATAGTTATTATCTAGATGGCTTCTTCTCTCTCTTTGGATCTCAATACAAAGTTCTCCACGATTCTCGTGGAGATCTATTCGATGTAATCTTCTTTTGCGTTGTGTTTGTTGAGACCGATGAATTGTGGGTTTATGATCAAGTTTATCTATGAACAATATTTGAATCTTCTCTGAATTCTTTTATGTATGATTGGTTATCTTTGCAAGTCTCTTCGAATTATCACTTTGGTTTGGCCTACTAGATTGATCTTTCTTGAAATGGAGGAAGTGCTTAGCTTTGGGTTCAATCTTGCAGTGTCCTTTCCCAGTGACAGTAGGGGCAGCAAGGCACGTATTGTATTGTTGCCATCGAGGATAACAAGATGGGGTTTATATCATATTGCATGAGTTTATCCCTCTATATCATGTCATCTTTCTTAAAGCGTTACTCTGTTCTTATGAACTTAATACTCTAGATGCATGCTGGATAGCGGTCGATGTGTGGAGTAATAGTAGTAGATGCAGGCAGGAGTCGGTCTAGTTGTCACTCACGTGATGCCTATATACATGATCATACCTAGATATTCTCATAACTATGCTCAATTCTATCATTTGCTCAACAGTAATTTGTTCACCCACTGTAATAGTTATGCTGTCGAGAGAAGCCACTAGTGAAACCTATGGCCCCCGGGTCTATTTTCCATCATATTAATCTTCCAACACTTAGTTATTTCTTTTGCCTTTTATTTTACTTTGCATCTTTATTTCTCTTTATCATAAAAATACCAAAAATATTATCTTATCATATCTATCAGATCTCACTCTCGTAAGTGACCGCTGAGGGATTGACAACCCCTTTATCGCGTTGGTTGCGAGCTTCTTATTTGTTTGTGTAGGTGCGAGGGACTCGTGCGTGATCTCCTACTAGATTGATACCTTGGTTCTCAAAAACTGAGAGAAATACTTACGCTACTTTACTGCATCACCCTTTCCTCTTCAAGGGAAAACCAACGCAGTGCTCAAGAGGTAGCAGGTGTGTCCAGCAAGGATTGATTACTTAAAACAAAAAATAAAACAAGCAAATACACATATCATACAAGACGCTCCAAGCAAAACACATATCATGTGACGAATAAAAATATAGCCTCGAGTAAAATATCGATAGTGGTTGGAAGAAAGCGGGGATGCCACTCGGGGGCATCCCCAAGCTTAGTTGGTTGCTCATTCTTGGATAATAGCTTGGGATGACGGGGCATCCCCAAACTTATGCTCTTACATCCTTCCTTCATCCATCGTAAGATAACCCAAAACTCGAAAACTTCAATCACACAAAACTCAACAAAACCTTCGTGAGATCCGTTAGTGTAAGAAAGATAAACCACTACTATAAGTGATGTATCAAACGAATTATTATTTTGTTTTTGTATTATATCTACTGTATTACAACTTTTCTATGGCAAAAACTCATCAAAGAAAACCATAGAGCCATCAAAATAAGCACACAACACAAAGAAAACAGAATCTGTCAAAACATAACAGTCTGTAGAAATCTGATTTGTTCGAATACATCTGGAACTCCAAAAATTTGGAAATACTAGGAAAACTTGGATAATTTGTATATTGATCTTCTGCAAAAACAATTAATATTTTATCACGCTCTGATGAATTTTAACAATTATTTTTGTGAGCACAAAGTTTCTGTCTTTTTCAGCAAGATCAAACAACCATCACCCAAGAAGATCCTATTGGTTCTACTTGGCACAAACACTAATTGAAACACAAAAAACACAATCATAACAGTAGCATAATTGTGCTAACACTCAAGAACAGAAAGAAAAAGAAAAAAAGAAAATTTATTCATTGGGTTGCGTCCCAACAAGCGCTATAGTTTTACGCCCTTAGCTAGGCATAAAGCAAGGATCTAAGTTTTGTCTTCTTTGTCCAACTCTTCAATCAAACACTTAGAATCCCTCAAAGATTTAGCATAAAGATTTTCAATAAAAACACTCCTGGGAATAAATTCAAAGATTTCATTCTTGCAAAAAGGATCTCTTATCACTTCAACAAAATCAGGGTGGATACTAATCATCTTAAGATCTTCTTTATTGCCACTACTAGAAGTTGCATCCTTGTTCTTGGTAACTTTGCCAATTTTTATAGGAGTTTTTTCGGTGGTTTTAGCAGAAGAAAAAGCCGTGCTTATATTACTAAAGATTTCCTCTAGTTTATCAATCCGTGACGGGCTTTCTTCTATTCTTTCATGGATTAAGGTACCCTTTTCTTTTAGCAATTTAAAAATTTCTCCCTCTTTTGACCCAATCTTAGTGGCAAAATTATGCATCTTTTTATCTAAAATTTCCATATGATCTTCGGTGAGCATTTTCTTTTCAATAGCATATAATCTTTCCATAACATGCTCAAGAGTCAAAGGTGTTTCATTAATCATAAGAGGTGGTGAGCCCACTAAATTTCCCAAAGCATTAAAGGCATCAAGAGAGGGACACATCAAGAAATTTCCACCGGTAATCGTATCAAGGACAAATCTATACCAAGTGGTGATGCCAACATAAAAGCAACAAAGAAGAAAACGATAGATTGCTTACGAATAGATCAATTATGAGCGTTGCAAATTCTATACCAGGCATGTTTTAGATTTTCTCCTCCCCTTTGTTTAAAGTTGAGAACCTCGTTCTCGAGACCGCAAGCAATAGAGGAAGAACTATCCATGATAATAACGGCAAACAAGATTGCACACAAAGATAGATCCGGCAAGAAAACGGCGAACGGAAAAAGAGAGGCGAATAAAGCGACAAATTTTGTGAAGTGGGGTAGAGGAAAACGGTGAATAATGTAAATTGCGAAGAGATGAGATTTTTGATTAGGAACCTGGTTATGTTGAAGATCCTCCCCGGCAACAGCGCCAGAAATTCTCCTTGATGTTAGTTGGAACTAAGTCGGTATTTCCCCGGAGAGGGAGGGATGATGTAGCACAGCGACGGTAGAGTATTTCCCTCAGTTATGAAACCAAGGTATCAAACCAGTAGGAGAACCAAGCAACACAACGTAAATAGCACCTACACACAAATAACAACACCTCACAACCCGACGTGTTAACGGGGTTGTCAAGCCCTTTCGGGTAACGGCGCCATAAATTGGCAAGCGGACGTGAGGTAAATTGTAGTAGATTGAAATAATAGATCGCAAATAAAATAAAACGCAGCAAGGTATTTTTGTATTTTTGGTTTAATAGATCTGAATAAAAATGCAAAGGAAAAGTAGATCGCAAGCAAATATATGAGAAAGAAGACCCGGGGGCCGTAGGTTTCACTAGTGGCTTCTCTCGAGAAAAATAGCAAACGGTGGGTAAATAAATTACTGTTGGGCAATTGATAGAACTTCAAATAATTATGATGATATCCAGGCAATGATCATTACATAGGCATCACGTCCAAGATTAGTAGACCGACTCCTGCCTGCATCTACTACTATTACTCCACACATCGACCGCTATCCAGCATGCATCTAGTGTATTAAGTTCATGGAAAAATGAAGTAATGCAATAAGAACAATGACATGATGTCGACAAGATCCGTTTATCTATATGGCGGTAGATATAGATCCGGTATTTTTATCCTTAGTAGCAATGATACATACGTGTCGTTTCCCCTTCTGTCACTGGGATCGAGCACCATAAGATCGAACCCACTACCTGGCACCTCTTCCCATTGCAAGATAAATAGATCAAGTTGGCCAAACAAAACCCAAATATCAGAGAAGAAATATGAGGCTATAAGAGATCATGCATATAAGAGATCAAAGAAACTCAAGTAACTTTCATGGATATAAAAAGATATGACTGATCATAAACTCAAAGTTCATCAGATCCCAACAAACACACGCAAAAGAGTTACATCATATGGATCTCCAAGAGACCATTGTATTGAGAATTCAGCGAGCGAGAGAGAGAGAGAGAGAGAGAGAGAGAGCCATCTAGCTACTAACTACGGACCCGAAGGTCTATAAGGAACTACTCACGCATCATCGGAGAGGCACCAATGGAAGTGTTGAACTCCTCCGTGATGGTGTCTAGATTGGATCTGGTGGATCTGGACTCTGCGGCGGCTGGATGAATATTTTGACGCTTGTTCTAGAGTTTCTTGAATATTGTGGTATTTATAGAGCAAAGAGGCAGTCCGGGGGGCACCCGAGGTGGTCACAACCCACCAGGGCGCGCCTGGTCCTCCTGGCGCGCCCTGGTGGGTTGTTCCCCCCTTGGGGCACCCCCAGGTGCAACCAGGGCCCATTGCCTTCCTTCTGGCCCATAAAAATCATCGTGGAGTTTCGTGGCATTTGGACTCCGTTTGATATTGATTTCCTGCGATGTAAAAAACATGGAAAAAATAGCAATTGGCACTTGGTACTATGTCAATAGGTTAGTACCAAAAAATGATATAAAATGACTATAAAATGATTATAAAACATCCAAGATTGATAATAAAACAGCATGGAACAATCAAAAATTATAGATACATTGGAGACGTATCAGAGCCCTCCGTGGACTCGCGCAGCCGTTACCCTTCGTGGGTTGATGTCTCCATCAATGTGGATGTACGATAGCACCACCTATCGAAACTATGCCAAAAATCTCCGTGTCTACATTGCGTTTGCTCTCTCCAAACTCCTCCCCTTTACCTTCATATGCAATGATTTTCATTCCGCTCCTATACTCTTAGATTTGCATGTGTAGGTTGATTTATTGACTTGTGATAAGTTGCTAAAATCTGCCAAGACTTAAAAGTGGGAAAAGGCTAGATTTTTATTTGGTCAAGTAGTCTAATCACCCCCCCTCTAGACATACTTTTGATCCTACAAGTGGTATCAGAGCTTTGGTCTGCATTTGCCTTGATTTCCATAGCTTTGGTGATCATAGCCTTGGTTTCGCAACCTAGGAGAGTTGGCGTCTAGCGAGGGAAATTACCACCGTAGAGGTCCTTACTTTGATGGTACAAAATCTGCTTGTTGGAAGCATAAGATGAAAATGCATATTCTTGGACATAACCCCGGCGTTTGGGCTATTGTATGTATTGGCTTGCAAGGTGAATTCTTCGATGGGCCGAACCGTGAAGCTACTGCGGAAGAATTGAAGATGCTGCAATACAATGCTCAAGCTTGCGATATCCTCTTCAATGGATTGTGCCCCAAAGAATTCAACAAAATCAACCGTCTTGAGAATGCAAAGGAAATTGGGATACTTTGATGGATATGCACGAAGGTACCGACTCCGTCAAGGAATCCAAATTGGATGTGCTTCAAAGTCAGCTTGACAAGTTCAAAATGAAGGATGGTGAAGGTGTCGCTGAAATATACTCTAGGCTTGCTCTCATCACAAATGAGATTGCCGGCTTAGGAAGTGAAGAGATGACCGACAGATTCATCATCAAGAAGATCCTAAGAGCCTTGGATGGAAAATATGATACCATGTGCACATTGATCCAAATGATGCCCAACTACAAAGATCTCAAGCCAACCGAAGTCATTGGTAGAATTGTGGCTCATGAGATGTCACTCAAGGATAAAGAAGAGCTTCACAACAAGTCAAGTGGTGCTTACAAAGCCGCGTGTAATGCTCCTACATCATCAAGTGAGAAACAAGCCTTCAATTAGGAATTGATCCTAATGGTGAAGAATTTCAACAAGTTATACAAGAGTAGAAGCAAGGAAAGAAGTTCCAAGTCAAGGTCCTACAATGACAAAAGATCTTCGAGTCGTGAGCATAATTGCTACAATTGTGGAAGACCCGGACACTACTCCAATGAGTGTACCGCTCCATACAAAAGAAGAGAAGACTCACCTAGAAGGAGAAGTAGAAGAGAAGAATCACCTCCAAGAGAGAGAAGGAGTAGAGATGATCATTATGAACGAAGAACCTCTCGCAGAAGCAAGGATTCAGAAAGGAAGGACAAGTCATCAAGGAGCTACACAAAATGAAGACATCAAGCTCATGTTGGTGAATGGGTATCCGTCTCCGGCTCTGACCATCACTCCGACTCCGAATATACTCAAGATGAAGGTGTTGCCGGTCTAGCACTTGTGTCAACCAACTCCTATGACATATTTGACTCACCCAATGAAGGAATTGGAAGATGCTTCATGTCTAAAGGCCCAAAGGTATCACACCCCGAGTATGTTGATTTCAATAGTGATGAAGATAATTTGCTAGGTGATGATGATTTACTTGTTGACAACTCTAGCGATCAAAACTATGATAAACTTGCTATAAATCATGCTAATCAAGATAAAACGAATGACGATGATAAGAAGGAGATTGAGCGTCTAACTAAAGAACTAAACACTCTTAAGTTAGCTCATGAAACTACCTTGGATGATCATCAAGAGCTTTTAAAGACTCATGAGAAGCTACGCTTTGAAAAGCTCAACCTTGAGCAAGATCATGGGTTCTTAAAGGCAATCAATGATGATCTTCGTAAGAAGAGTTCTTCTTACATTGCCAAGCGTTTACTCTTGTCTACTTACATTCCACAAGTAAAATCTAGCAACAAGAAGAAGAAAGATTCTTCTTCTAGTAGTAACAATAATCATGTTAAACCCAATGTTGTTGCTTCTAGTAGTTCTCTTGATTCCACCAATGATTCTCTTAGCCAAGTTACACTTGAGCAAGAAAATAGCTTATTGAAGGGAATTATAGAGAAAGGTGTTTACAAGAGCCTTGACGGAAGTAAGCAATTTGAGAAAATTGTACGCAAGCAAGGAAGGCACCGGAAGAATCAAGGTGTTGGTTTTGACCGAAAGTTCAATGCCAATGGAGTTGAGTGGGAAGAAGATCAATACCCCAAGATGAAGTTTGTTCCTCAAAGTATGATCCTACTTCTTTCAAGAGGACACAAGCTCAAGACGATCTTCCACCACAAGACCACAAGCAAAAAGGCAAGGACAATCTTCAAGAGGAGATTGATGCATTTGAAGAAGCTCCCAAGGCCTTGGTCAAGTGGGTTCCCAAGACTACATCAAGTTCTACTTCATCAAGTAGGACTAAAACTCCAAGGATTCCCATCAAGTTTATGTGTATCTCGAAGAAGAAGAACTAGAGAGTTCTTGAGGGTGACTCCGCCAACATACTTCACTCATATCATTTTGGTGAGAACAAGTGCAAACAACTTTCACATCTTGCACTAGTTCAAGGAGTCACAAACCCTCTTGTTGGTAAGACAAGGGACAAGGTAACCTAACGCTTTCATGGACATCATCTTGTGTGAACTTCACTCTATGTCTATGGATATTTGTTTGTTCCTTGTGGGACTAACCCGTGTAGGTATTGAAAGTGCAACTCACTCCAATGGATTGCTGCGAATGATCTACATCAACATTGAGCATCCACATCTTCAACATCTACATGAAGTCATAATCGACAAAACCCAAGGTTAGTTCATCCCTCTTAGGGGGGATATCACATCTAGGGGGAGCTTTACTCTAAGAATTGAGCTAAAGCAACTCTAATGGTGTGAACACAACAATGCTTTATGTAAAAGTGGTAACCCCACTTGCGCTTAAACGATGAGTATGACCTATGATCAAATGTTCTCATTTGACTCATAAGTCAATATACTCATATATAGATGACCTAGTCATCACCAATTGCTTGATAGATGCTAGAGTGCTTGTGCATGCTTTGCCACATATTTCACTTGCTATTTTATTGTGCGAGCATGTTGATTGCATATTTTTCTCATTCGAGGACATCCATTTGTTGCTTTGATTGTTTGGCTCTTCTTCTCTTGTCAAATGGATGGACAAGAATGCCTAAGAACATCCTCTAGCTATCTATGCTTTTCTCGTCTCAAATTCTATTCATGCTACAACACAAAGTTTGATCAAGTCAGATTCGAACCCTCTGGGTGAGGAGCACTCGGAGTCACCGATTCATCATAGACTTAAACTTCCAAAACCTCTCTTTGCATTTCGGTCTGACCGATTCATCCATTTCGGTCATACGGAGTTCACTGAGTTGATCGAGGTTTTCAATCTCGGTGCAACCGATTAGAACCATTCGGTCACACCGAGTTGAAGTAACCGCTTGCGATTCTGCATCTCGGTGCCACCGAGTTGTTCCACTCGGTCACACTAACAGGGTCAGGATATATATACCGACGGGTCAAATTTTGGAAATTTCTCCAAAACCTATTCACCCGCGCGTATCCTGCTCTAGCGACTCGGGTCTCCGGATCGTCCTCTCGTCGCCAGCGACCTCCCGCCGCTGGTCTCTGTCGCCGTCAACGGAATTCTACACCGCCGTTGCTGCTGTAGCAAGCTCATCACCAAGTTAGGGTATGAGTTCGAACCTTTGTGCAATCCTTACCTCTGGTTATTAGCACAAAGTCAATGTCGTGTTTCTGACCACGTATGAGATCAATCTATCCAATTAAAACTTCCTTTAGATTAGTTTTGATTCGAAAGTTTAGGGTTAGGTTTCCGCCGAACTCATCTCGGACCGACCGAGTTGTGGAAATCGGTCTCACCGATTTGGCTTAGGCCATTGCACTTGTAACTTTCGGTCTGGCCGAAACTTGCAAATTGGTGTGACCGAGTTCAACTCTTAGTGAAACCCTAGAAATCTCGGAGTCACCGAACTGTGTCTCGGTCTGGCCGATTCCACTAGTTTAGACTCCAAAAGTTGCTTCGGTGTCACCGAGTTTAACAAATCGGTAGCTCCGAAATGCTTTATATGGAAAACTAAAACTAAGTTTTTGACTCATTTATTTTGCAAAATCTCTGCACTTTGTGATGCTCATCCACTCTATCTCATCTATGACTATTCACAGGGTCTGCTGTCAGTTTGCAGAATCAGACATGTCAGATCAGAGTGATAGCTAGAACAAGTCTTTGGAGCAGGTGAATCTGAGTGAGGGCACTAGTCCCTCTGGAAGTTATGATGAAGGCAGCACAAGTACTCCTAGCAACCTGCCTAAGGCTGCTACTAGGCAAAGGAGGAAGAAAAATTCTGAAGATGAAGATGAAGACTATGTAGCTACTGAGGAGGAGGTCAGCTCCAAAAACAAGGTGGTCAAGAAGGAATTTGGCACAGCTGCATCTACAAAGCCTGGTTTGAACAAGAAGGCTCCTGCAAAGAGGGTGCCCATGTCAAAAGCTAGAGCCTCCACTCTTGAAACTTCCAAATTAACTGTTGGAGAGGCTGCTGGTGAGGGCAAGAAGAAGAAGGAAAGGAAGAGAGGGAGATGGTGCAAGAAAGTAGATCCCATGGCAGAATTTGAGAAGCACTCCTCTGATGAAGAAGAGGAAGAGGAAGAGGATGCTGCACTAGCACCTAAAGCTCAAAAGCTGATGGGGGATGCCATCAAGCCTGGGGCTGCCCACAAAGCTTCTGCTCTAGCCCCCAAGACTGCACCAAAGAGGAGCACAAGAAACATACCAGCTGCTGAAAAAGAACAAGGCCCCAGTGCCTGAAATTGAAGAAGAAGAAGAAGAAGAAGAAGAAGAAGATGGAGCCCAAGTGCTCAGGAAGCTAAAGCCCAAGATCCCTGACCATGATGACAATCATCCAGTGGCAGAAAATATGAAAATCAGGAAGGATGCAAGACTCAAATTATGGAGAGAATCAGATCCATATGTTGTGAGGAGAAGGACTGCTGTGGACTATAGATTTCACACCAAGGAGCAGCAGGACTTCTATGAGACTATTCTTCTGGACAAGAAACCCATAGTATGTGACATGAAGTGGGTAGACTGGAAATACATCGACAACAATGAAGACCAGTTCCCAGGAGTGCATGAGAGCTTCAGACTATGTGGAGTAGATACTTTTGCGGGTCAGAAGTTGACCAAGTGGAATGATGAGCTCATTATGCAATTCTATTATACATCTCATTTCTATCCTGATGGAAGGATTGTTTGGATGTCTGAAGGTACAAGGTACCAATCAACAGTTGCTGAGTGGGCCAAGCTAATCAATACTCCTGCAGATCTTGAGGATGACATAGATGTCTATGCCAAGAGGAAGAAAGATCACAACTCCATGGCCAACATGTATAAGGAGATTCCTGACAAAGCCTTGGAGAATCATAAGCTAGGCTCTATATATATTATCTGTTGTCTGGTCTGACCACCATCAACACCATCTTGAGGCACACCTTGTTTCCCAAATCAGGAGATCACAGGATGATCAGAGGCCATTCCATAAATTTGCTGCAGTTGTTTGATGTGCCCCAGAAGTTCAAAGTGGCGAGTCTGATTGTTGAGACAATCAAGAGGACAGCTGCAGATCAGAAGAGATCTTGTGGGTATGCTCCACACATCCAGATGCTCATCAACTCCAAGATGGGCACATGCACATACTTATTGGACAAGGAACATCTTCCATTGAGGCCTGACTTTGAGGACAACACAGGTTTCATGAATGATGAAGATCCCACATCTGTAGAGGCTCGAGAGAAGAGGGAGAAAGCAAAAGCTGAGAAGGCAGCCAAGATGCCAAGTGTTGAAGAGGCTTCACAAGTGTTCCTCAAGTCAAAGCAAGATCAACTTGGATATCTTATTCAAGCCACTTTGAGGATTGAGAAAGGATTGGCCACCCTGACTCGGAATCAAGAGAACCTAGAGAGGATCATTGAGACAAAATTCTATAATCTTGACTTGAAGGTGAAAGAGATGCAGACAGTTGTTGAGCAGCTCCAGGAAGAAGTTGAGGAGAAGAAAGGGAAAGCTACCACAGATGCCTTTCAGAGAATGCCTAGGGCACAGAGATCTGCAGCACTGCATGTGACAGATACAAGAGCTATTACATTAGCACATGCAGCCACAGCATCAGTAGCTCCTCCAGTTGCCACTCCACCAGCTCCAACAACTTCAACAGATGCATTCGTCCTTGGAGTCCTCTCAACACCACCTCCCGAAGATTCAAGCCTAGAGAGACGCATAGCACTATGCATTTTCGAGCTTTTTGGTAACTTGTTGCCAAAGGGGGAGAAAGTGTATAGATCATAGGCTTCAAGAGAGAGAGCTTGCTTCTTTTTCCTATCTTATTTGCTACTTGTTTGATACTTATTTGTGTGCTTGCTTGGATGATACTTTATGTGTGTGAGAGATACTTGTATGGTCATGTGTTTGATCATATCATACTTTAATGCTTGTGCTTGAATGATGCTATTATTCATCTCTCATGTATGATCATTCACTTTACCTTGGTGATGAGTGCATATTTTATTTTCTATCATTTTGAGCGCTCCACCAAGATGTATGTGACATGGAAGAGTAACCCATGATCCTAATCGATTGTGCATTTGCATTCAAAATCAAATTTTAAATAATGCACAAATTTATGGGGAGCTCTTGCTTATCACATACTTCTCAAAGTGATGATACATTTCAATCTTATTATCATTTGTAGAATCTTTGATCTATACGTTATCATCAATTACCAAAAAGGGGGAGATTGAAAGTGCAACTATCCCTGGTTGGTTTTGGTAATTCCTAACAACATATAGCTCATTGAACTAATGCTCTTTCAAGATGATCATTTCAGAAAGTTCAATGATTGGCATGGCATGGACTAGGAATGTGGACCCCTCAAAATGATAAGGACACATATTGGCTCAAGCTCAAGACTCTACATTTTCATTTTAGTGATCCAAGATCACATTGAGTCCATAGGAAAAGCCAATACTATTAAAAGGGGATGAGGTGTTGCGTAATGGTTTGCTTGCTCAAAATGCTTAGTGATATGGTCCAAAAGCCCTCAACCACTTTCTCATATCCACATATATCCAAAACCAAAAGTCAAACTCGGCCCCACCGATTTGATCTATCCAGCGCCACCGAGTTCATTTGACATAGCCATAGCCAGAAACCCTAATCAGTCCGGTCTCACTGATAGGGATCTCGGTCTCACCGAGATGGGATTGCAAACTCTCTGTTTCCCTTCGTAACGTTTTGGTTTAACCGAGATGAGCGATCGGCCCCACCGAGTTCGCAATGCAAACTCTCTGTTTCCTTTTCGTAACGTTTCGGTCTCACCGAAATGAGCGATCGGTCCCACCGAGTTTTCCTGACCAACTCTCTGTTTGCCTATTATAGAAATCGGTCTCACCGAGTTCTTGTGATCGGTCTCACCGAGATTACGTTATGCCCTAACCCTAATGAAATCGGTCCCACCGAGTTGACATGTCGGTCCCACCAAAAATCCTAACATTCACATTTTGAACTAAGTTGGGTTGACCGAGTTTCAGTATTCGGTCCCACCGAGTTTGGTAAATTGTGTGTAACGGTTAGATTTTGTGTGGAGGCTATATATACCCCTCCAACCTTCCTCCATTCATGGAGAGAGCCATTAGAACGTGCCTACACTTCCAGCATTCATTTTCTGAGAGGGAACCACCTACTCATGTGTTGAGACCAAGATATTCCAATCCAACCACAAGAATCTTGATCTCTAGCCTTCCCCAAGTTGCTTTCCACTCAAATCATATTTCCACCAAATTCAAATCTGTGAGAGAGAGTTGAGTGTTTGGGAGACTATCATTTGAAGCACAAGAGCAAGGAGTTCATCATCAACACACCATCTATTACCTTTTGGAGAGTGGTGTCTCCTAGATTGGTTAGGTGTCACTTGGGAGCCTCTGTCAAGATTGTGGAGTTGAACCAAGGAGTTTGTAAGGGCAAGGAGATCGCCTACTTCGTGAAGATCTACCCTAGTGAGGCAAGTCCTTCGTGGGCGATGGCCATGGTGGGATAGACAAGGATGCTTCTTCGTGGACCCTTCGTGGGTGGAGCCCTCCGTGGACTCGTGGAGTCGTTACCCTTCGTGGGTTGAAGTCTCCATCAACGTGGATGTACGATAGCACCACTTATCGGAACCACGCCAAAAATCTCCGTGTCTCCATTGTGTTTGCTCCCTCCAAACTCCTCCCCTTTACCTTCATATGCAATTATTTACATTCAGCTGCTATACTCTTAGATTTGCATGTGTAGGTTGATTGCTTGACTTGTGATAAGTTGCTAAAACCTGCCAAGACTTAAAATTGGGAAAAGGCTAGATTTTTAGTTGGTCAAGTAGTCTAATCACCCCCTCTAGACATAGTTTCGATCCTACAATCTAAACATATAATTTTCCACCAAATAAACCATATAGTAATCAACTACAAGGTATAATCAACACTACTAGTCACCCACAAGCACCAATCTAAGGTTCCGGTACAAAGATTGAACACAAGAGATGAACTAGGGTTTGAGAGGAGATGTTGTTGTTGAAGATGTTGATGGAGATTGCCCTCCCAAAGATGGGAGAGTTGTTGGTCATGATGATGACGATGATTTCCCCCTCCGGGAGGGAAGTTCCCCCGGTGGAATCGCTCCGCCGGAGGGTAGAAGTGCTCCTGCCCAAGTTCCGCCTCGAGACGGCGGCGCTTCATCCCGAAAGTCCTCTCCTTATCTTTTTCTAGGTCAAAATGACTTACATACCAGAAGAGGAGCTCCGGAGGTGGGCTGAGTAGGGCACAACCCACCAGGGCATGCTTGGGCTCCCTGGCGCACCCAGGTGGGTTGTGCCCACCTGGTGGGCCCCCTCTAGTAATTATTTGCTCCAATAATTCTTATATATTCCATAAAAATTCTCCGTGAAGTTTTAGCTCATTTGGAGTTGTGCAGAATAGGTGGCCCGGCATAGCTTTTTCAGGTCCAGAATTCCAGCTGCCGGTTGATAACCCACAAGTATAGGGGATCAATTGTAGCCTCGTTCGATAAGTAAGAGTGTCGAACCCAACGAGGAGCTAAAGGTAGAACAAATATTCCCTCAAGTTCTATCGACCACCGATATAACTCTACGCACGCTTGACGTTCGCTTTACCTAGAACAAGTATAAAACTAGAAGTACTTTGTAGGTGTTGTTGGATAGGTTTGCAAGAGTATAAAGAGCACGTAAATAAAAACTAGGGACTGTTTAGGTAAAGAAGCAATAAAGTTAGTATAGCGAGTGTGGAAAAGTGGTGGTAGGAGTTGCGAAATTATCCCTAAGCAATTGACTACTTTACTAGACCGATAGCAAGTTTTATGTGGGAGAGGCCACTGCTAGCATGTCATCCCTGACTTGGAATTCTATGCACTTATGATTGCAACTATTAGCAACAATCCGCAACTACTAACGTTCATTAAGGTAAAACCCAACCATAGCATTAAGATATATTGGCCCCCCTTCAATCCCGTATGCATCAATTTCTATGCTAGGTTGAAGCTTCTGTCACTCTTGCCCTCCAATACATAGTCCTATAAACATACAACTAACCCTATGTGTGATCCATGCGCGCGCTCATATGATGGGCACCAAAGGACAGCAACATAACCACAAGCAAATTAAACCAATCATAGCAATTCACCAATTACTGGTAGGACAACGAAAATCTACTCAGACATCATAGGATGGCAACACATCATTGGATAATAATATGAAGCATAAAGCACCATGTTCAAGTAGAGGGTGCAGCGGGTTGCGGGAGAGTGGACCGCTGTAGATAGATGGGGGAAGGTGACGAAGATGTTGGTGAAGATGACGGAGGTGTTGGTGTAGATCGCCGTCACACGATGATGGCCCCGGCGGCGTTCCGGCGCCACCGGGAGAGAGGGGGAGAGGGCCCCCTTCTTCTTCTTCTTCTTCTTCTTCTTCCTTGACCTTCCCCCTAGATGGGAGAAGGGTTTCCCCTCTGGTCCTTGGCTTCCATGGCTGCGGAGGGGTGAGAGCCCCTCCGAGATTGGATCTGTCTCTCTGTCTCTCTCTGTTTCTGTGTTCCTGATTCTGGCCTTTCACCGTTTCTTATATTCCCGAAGATCTGTAACTCCGATTGGGCTGAAATTTGGACATGATTTTTATCCGGATATTGGCTTTCTTGCGGCAAAAGAAGGGCACCAACCGCCTTACGGGGTGGCCACGAGGGTCAGGGGCGCGCCCCCCTGCCTCGTGGCCCCCTCAGGCATCGTCTCGTGTTGATTCTTCTTCCAAAAAATCACATATATTCCAAAAAAATCTTCGTAAGTTTTTATCCCGTTTGGACTCTGTTTGATATGGATTTTCTGCGAAACAAAAAACATGCAACAAACAGGGCACTGGATCAATATGTTAGTCCCAAAAATAGTATAAAAGGTTGCCAAAAGTATATGAAAGTTGTATAATATTGGCATGGAACAATAAAAAATTATAGATACGACGGAGACGTATCACCGGTATTCTCCCTCTTTGTGTGAACCTTGCATATTATGAGAGAAAAGGCATTAGAATTACTCCAAAACGCATTATTATGCATAAAAATAATATAAATAACAGTAGGAAAGCATGATGCAAAATGGATGTATCAACTCCCCCAAGCTTAGACCTCGCTTGTCCTCAAGTGAAAACCGAAATCAAAAAACATGTCCAGATGCTTAGAGAGAGGTGCCGATAAAAAACAAAATACGGACATAGAAGCATCATGTATATTATTATAACAGCACCAAACTTTAACATAAAACTTTATCATAGAACTTTTATCATATAACTTCTATCATATAACTTCTCATGAATAAGTAACAATTCATCACAGCATCGAAGTATACAATATAAACTCTATTGAAAACCAACAAACTATGTTCCCAGTCAACTTTGCAACTACAATTCATCATCTTTTCAAGAAGGGTCACGTATCAGAGCCTTTAGGCAAGTCCACATGCTCAACCATCATATAGTCTTCTATGATTGCTAACACCGACCTCATACACATGAGCAAACATTTTCAACCAGACAAGAAAGATAGGGGCTTATAGTTCTACCTTCAATTGTATTCACCTCAAGGTTGATGTCAACAATAATAACTCATGCCCATCCATATTCAAATGGATATATGTGCCTAGATCTTTCCTCACCACAAGGTGCTTGCCAAAAGAGAAAATAAAAAGGAATAGAGAGAAATACTTTGACTCTTGCATAAAAGTAAATACATAAAAGTAAAGGATAGGCCCTTCGCAGAGGGAAGCAGAGGTTGCCATGCGCTTTTTGTTTGTATGCTCGATCTCTTAGTGCAAAAGAACGTCACGTTATATTCCCCTTATGATAGCAACCTTTATTATGCAGCCTGTCGCTTTTATTCTTTGCCATCACAAGTTCGTACAACGCTCAATTTTCTCTTAATCTAAATGATCCAACACTTTTAGAAGCAATTTTTATTGCCTTATTGCACCGATGACAACTTACTTGAAGGATCTTACTCAATCCATAGGTAGGTATGGTGGACTATCAAAACAAGATTTGGGTTTAAGGGTTTTGGATGCACTAGTATCTCTACTTAGTGTTGAATTTTTGGCTAGCAAAATATGGCGGACAAGCACCACATGTTAAAGGATCTATGACAATATAACTTTTATGTGATTATGAACAAACATAAATCATTACATTGTCTTCCTTGTCTAACGTCAACAATTTTGGCATATAATATTTTGATGGGGGCTCACAATCACAAAAGATGTCCAAGATAGTGTATTTGCATGTGAATCTTCTCTTCCCTTATTAATTCTTTCATGAATTGCATCATTGACCAATGCTATGTTTGTAAATCTCCAATAAAATTTACTACTTATACTCTTCCTTATGTGATGTCATTACTTTCCATAATATTAGCATATGATCTTTTTCATTTATTTCCTTTCTTTTTATTGAACATGAAAGAAAACAAAATGAAACTTGAACTAATCTTTATTATATATCTCGCACACGATTACAAGGATAGATCACTAAGAAAACACTTGGAAAGAAAGGATCAAACTCAAATTTTATTCGACTAAAGCAAAAGATAACTGAGGATCGAACTAAGATAAGTAAAGGCAAAAGATAGTGGAGGCGATACGATACTGGGGCACCTCCCCCAAGCTTGGCGCAAGCCAAGGGGAGTGCCCATACCCGATACTCAAGTTTCCTTTGGTGATGAAGAAGGAGGTGGTGGTGATGAAGTAGAAGGTTTGTCTTTCTCTTTCTCCAGCTTACGTCGGAGGGTAAAATCATCCATACTCAACTCATCATTCTCCATCTCGAGCTTTATTACCCTCTTGCATAATGCCTCCATGCTTTCATGCTTGAAATGAGGAGGGACTGGTTCACCTTCATCTTCCTCATCGGAGAACCATATGTAGGGATAGGTGTCATTGAAGATATTTTTATCTAAAGGCTGATAAGAAACTAGACGCTCCTCCTCAGAATTTTGGGACGACATACTTTCAGATCTGTCAGGAAAACAGCAAGAAAATAAAACAGAAGATTTCTCTATGATACGGTGGTCAATAGGTTCGGGGGGTATATAAAGATTTTTTATCTTGGGAAACAAGAAAACGGGAGAAAAACAGAGTCAGGAAGGTACCCGAGGTGGGCACGACCCACCTGGGCACGCCTGGCAAGCCAGGCACGCCTTGGTGTCTTGTGCCCACCAGGGTTACCTTCCTGGATGTTTTTTATTTTACTAATTTTTAATATATTCCAAAACTGGTAGAAAATATTTTTGCGGATTTTTCGAAGTCCGCTTACTTACCGTATCACGTACCTCCTCTTTTTTCACGATTCTGGAGTGTTCCGGAAGGTTTCTTTTATGTGTTCTTCCGGTGTCATAGTTTGGATAATATTGCTTTCCACATTAATGGGCATACCTGAGATATAATGTTTTATTCTTTGCCCATTGACAACCTTCGGGTTAGTACCTTCGGCATTATTTATTTTGATGGCTCCAGATCGATAAGCCTCCTCGATAATATAGGGTCCTTCCCATTTGGAGAGGAGTTTTCCTGCAAAGAATCTGAAATGAGAGTTGTACAAAAGAACATGTTCTCTAACTTTGAACTCACGCTTTTGGATTCTTTTATCATGCCATCTTTTAACTTTTTCTTTAAATAACTTGGCATTTTCATAAGCTTGGGTTCTCCATTCATCTAGTGAGCTAATATCAAATAATCTCTTTTCACCGGCAAGTTTGAAATCATAGTTGAGTTCTTTAATTTCCCAATATGCTTTAATTTCTAACTCAAGAGGCAAATGACAAGCTTTTCCATGAACCTTTTTATAAGGAGACATACCATAGGATTTTTATATGCTGTTCTATAAGCCCAAAGTGCATCGCCTAATTTCTTAGACCAATTCTTCTGAGACCTATTGACAGTTTTTGTAAAATTAATTTTATCTCTTTATTGCTAAGTTCAACTTGAGCACTAGACTGAGGATGATAAGGTGATGCCATTCTATGGTTAACATCGTACTTAGCAAGCATTTTATGGAAAGCACCATGAATAAAGTGTGAATCACCATCAGTCATTAAATATCTACACTACAAAAAAAGACACATCCGTGACATTTTGGGCCGAACGAAAAAAATTATGTCATACTTATGACACTTCTATGACGATAATTGTGACAAAACCCGGTATCATCATAGATGTGGTGGGGTCCTACTTCTATGATAAAAAATCATGACAGAAAATGGGCTTTTCATCCTGGGCGGGCCGGAGACGTAGCTGCATGACATTCTTTGGGCCGTCCATGACGGAAAAAAGTCGTGGTAGAAGCGAGGGCGAGGAAAATATCGGGGTGCTCCCGGTTACGGTGGGTGGTCGGGGCCGAGCGATGCGCGTTTCTCTCGTACACGCACGCGCATGGGTGCGAGGCATTGGGCGCTAACTGAACCCGAGCGAGGCGTTGGGCTCTAACTGAACCCGAGCGATTACACTGTAGGCTACGCCGTACTGAACCCGAGCGATCGATCGATGGCTGTTAACTGAACCCGATCGAGCGATTCCTTCGCTACTGCTGCTAACTGAAGCCGATCGATGATGCCTCTGGATGCACAGTGAGCGTTGCTGGGGGGTTTGGATGAACAGTTCCCTGTGGGGGTGGATGAACAGGACCCCGCGGTGTTGCCTCTGGATGAACAGGACCCAGATCGATCGAGCCGGTTGGGGCTGGATGAACAGGACCCCGTGGAGGGCAGGATGAATAGTAGACGGTGGAGGGCTGGATGAACAGTAGCCCGTGGAGGGGTGGTTGAATAGGAGCCCGTGGAGAGGGCTGGTTGAACAGTAGCCGGTGGAGTAGTGCGCGGTGGAGGCTGGATGAACAGGAGCCCGTGGATGAACAGTCGCAGGTGGAGGCTGGAGGAGGTCGACGGTGGATGAACAGTAGCCCATGGAGGCTGGAGGGGGTCGACGGTGGAGATGAACAGTATCCCGTGGAGTCCCGTTTTGCGGTACGCCACACCCCTCCCGATGAACAGGACCCCCGTTTCGACCATAGCGCTCCAACACAAGTCTCTTTCCTCCGTTTTGCGGTACGCCACACCCCTCCCGATCAACAGGACCCCCGTTTCGACCATAGGAGGTCCGTTTCCTCCGTTTTGCGGTACGCCAGACCCCTCCCGATGAACAGGATCCCATTTCGAACGTGGCCAGTCGAACACAAGGCCGTTTCCTCCGTTCTGCGGTACGCCAGGCCTCATTTCCATCGGCTGTTCCGTCCAAGCCGGTTGGCTCCCACGCGTTCCGTTGCCTCCCGATGAACACGACGCATTCCGTTGCCTCCCCATGAACATGACGACGATGCAGTTTCTCCGTTCCGACCCAGCCATGTACACGAGCCCTGGCCGTACGTACGCGCGAGTAGGCGTTTGAGACCCCGCTCGTATGTACGTACGTGGCCGTATTTACTTTCCTGCACCCTGGCCGCTGTACGTATGTGTACATGCTACGTGCGCGCCTCTACTACGACACGTGCGCGCCTCTACATCGACCAGTATGTACGTACATGTTCGCGACCAGAATGACAACGCTACGTACGCTTCGACCAGGTGGGTCCCGACTGTCACGCACTTCCTTGCCTGCGAAGATGTAGCTGGTGGGTCCCAGCAGTCAGGGGGGCGAATCGTTTTTTTTGCCCGGACGCACTTCCTTGCGTGTGAAGATGTAGCGGTTGGGTCCCAGCAGTCAGGGGGAAATGTTTTTTTCGCGAAATACGGTGGCCCGTCCGGTGGGTCCCCGCTGTCAGGTGGAGGAATAATTATTTTGCGCGTAATAAGGAGGCACTTCCTTGCTGCGGCCGTGGACCCAACTGTCAGCTTCTCCACGTCCAGTCCACGTCCGATGGAAGCCGTTCCTTGACCACGTTGACCACGCCGCGCCGAGAGCACCAGGGCGGTGGACGACGGCAAGGCCTAGGAAGTGGACGACGCGGAGCCAGGGAAGATGCGGAAGTGGATGCCCACGCGTAGAGGAGTATGAGGGTTCACTGGTTCGCTGCGGTGTGAGGCTGCCGTCGCCGCGGAATAACAGGGGTTGTGGGTGAGTAGAGGGATGGCCTAGCCAGCGGTGGGAGTAGTAGGGGGCGGTGAGGCCTCCGCAGCATCGCAACCGGCCACGGGAGGCAGGAGCACGAGGCACGACCGGCGCTGGTTTGGGAGGCTGGAGCAAGAAGACCAGAGGTTGAAGAAGCACTACGGCCGTTGGATGGACATCGTACGGTCACTGGAGCTAGAATCGTGCATATTGAGTAAGTTGAGAAAGCCATCCGTCCCCGTCAACTTAGTAGGCCCACAAGTCAGCCTACCACTATACTGGGTCCCAGCTAGTAGGGGGAGTATTCATTTCTTTGTGCGTAATAAGGAGGCACTTCCTTGCGTGCGAAGATATAGCTGGTGGGTCCAAGCTGTCAGCAGCGGTAACGTTTTTTTTCACGAAATACAGAGGCCCTTTCGGTGGGTCCCAGATGTCAGGTGGAGGAATCATTATTTTGCGCGTAATAAGGAGGCATTTCCTTGCGTGCGGCCGTGGACCCAGCTGTCAGCCTCTCCACGTACAGTCCACTTCAGATGCATGTCGGTCGTTGACCACGTTGACCAGGCCGTGCTGAGAGCACCAGGGCGGTGGACGACGGCGAGGCCTAGGAAGGGAACGACATGGAGGCTGGGAAGACTCGGCAGTTGTTTCTCATGCGGAGGGGAGTACGACTATACGAGGGTTTACTGGTTCATCTGCCGTCGCCGGAGAATAACAGCAGGTGTGGGTGAGTAGAGGGATGGCTAGGCCAGCGATGGGAGTATGGTGGGGCGATGAGGCCTGCTCGGCAGCACAGCCGGCCGCGAGGAGGAGGGAGCAGGCAGTCCCGCCGGCGCTTGTTCGAGCGGCTGGGGCAGGAAGAGCAGAGACTGAAGAAGCACGACGACCGTTGGATGGAAATCCAACAGTCACTGCTTGTGCGTCAACCTTTTTTTTAGGAAAGCCTCAAATCTATGGAAAACAGCATACAGCCCATCTGCCATTATTTCTAATAATTTACAACCCATTTGCTAATTCTTAAGGTTTTTTTGGAGCCCATATTCTTTTTGTTACCATTACAACCCATATTGCGGCCACGGTTAAAAAATTATATGAAATTTTGCATATTTCGGTGCGGTCCGAACTGTTTTTAATCCCGAAATTTCGAGTCACATTCAAACTGATTTTAAAAATAAATGTATATCAATATAAAATCCAACAAATTGTCCACGCATAAAAATCAATGCAATTTAAAATCTCGAAATGAAAAAAAGAAATTTGAAACTAATTGCCGGTTTGATGTGTTTTAAAAATGTACAGCCCATTTCTCATTACTGATAGGCCATTTTCTCGGCCAGCCGAATGAAGCTCTCCTTGTCTTGAAAGATTTGCAGCCCAACAGGCCTGAGAAAGCGACTTACATGGCAAATCACAAAAAAACTGGGCTGTGGCCGTGGACCCAGCTGCGGCCGTGGACCCAGCTGTCAGCCTCTGCACGTACAGTACTCTTCTGATGGAAGTCGGTCGTTGACCACATTGACCACGCCGCGCCGAGAGCACCAAGGCGGTGGACGATGGCGAGGCCTAGGAAGGGGATGATGCGGAGCCGGGGAAGACGCGGTAGTGGATGCCCACGCGGAGAGGAGTACGAGGGTTCACTGGTTCGGCTGCGGCATGAGGTTGCCGTCTCCGCAGAATAACAGGGGGTGTGGGTGAGTAGAGGGATGCCCTGGCCAGCGGTGGGAGTAGTAGGGGCGGTGAGGCCTCCGTGACATCACAGTCGGCCACGGGTGGCAGGAGCACGCGGCACGACCGGCGCTGCTTTGGGCGGCTGGAGCAAGAAGACCAGAGGTTGAAGAAGCACTATGGACGTTGGATGGACATCGTACGGTCACTGGAGCTAGAATCATTCATATTGACTAAGTTGACAAAGCCCTCCGTCCCCATCAACTTAGTAGGCCCACAAGTCAGCCACCCACTATGGTGGGTCCCAGCTAGCAGGGGGTATTCATTTTTTTGTGCCTAATAAGGAAGCACTTCCTTGCGTGCGAAGATATAGCTGGTGGGTCCGACCTGTCAGCGGGGGGAAGGTTTTTTTTCGTGAAATACAGAAGCCCTTCCCACGTACAGTCCATGTACAGTGCGTAATAAGGAGGAACTTTCCTTGCGTGCGACCATGAACCTCGTGGGTCCCAGCCGTCAGGCTCTCCACGTACAGTCCTCTTCCGATGACTCTCATATGTTGACCACGCCGCGTCGAGCTCACCGAGGCAGTGGACGACGGCGAGGCCCCAGACTGGAATGATCCGGAGATGGGGAAGACGCGACAGTGGAGTCGCAGACGGAGAGGAGTGGGAAACTTGACTGGTTCGGGTGCGGGGTGGGCCTACACCCGGCAGAGAATAACAGGAGGTGCGGAGTGGAGGGATGGCCTGGCCGTCGGTGGGGTAGCGTTTCGCTGAGGAGCGTAAAACAACGCCGGAGGCTGGAGCAGGCGGTCCCGACAGCGCTGGGGGAAGAAGATGAGAGATTGAAGAAGAATGTCGGCCGTTGGATGTAAATCCAACGCCTTCTTAGGCTTTGACCTACTAGCCCACATGTCAGCCAGTCCATTTGTTTTTTAGTCCATTTGGTGGGCTGGGTGAAACAATGATGTAGCATCTATGCAGCCCGTTTATATATATGGTAGAATTTAAAGCCCATTTGCGTTTTTCTCGAAATCCGCGGACTTGCTGGGCTGGGTGAAAATATCATGTTGGGCTAGACGGAGAAATAAAAACATAAACACATGATTGCACGTCTATTACTGCATTGGTCAGTAAAATCTTTGCAAGCTAATGTACGCAATCACTAGGAGTTAACTTGCCAAGTTATATATAAACAATTATTATTATTATTTTGTAAGAACTTTCAACTTATGAAATAAAATATCATTTAAATTTGATGAGTTAATAGTACGTGGGGTATTATTATTTTTAGGCTAGACGTGGGACAGTTGAGTTGGTTCTAGGGAAAAGTACTGGGAGAAAACTTAGTTTACATCGAAAAAGAAAGTGGGAGAAAATTCAGATATAGGATTAATGAAAACGAAAAATAGAACTGAGCTGTGCGTCGTCTTGAAAAAACAAACATAACTTGGGCTGCCGATGTTATAGACAAGCTAGGTTGGGACGCCCAGAGGCCGCTTGATACCTGCTGGATCCAAATTGAAACATGTCGTGGGCTGCCCATGTTAAACAACAAAACCTAGGCCATGGACCTGGTGGGCCCGGGACTGTCAGCCTCTCGACGAACAGTTGTCTCCCGATTCCTCTTGTTTCGCTGACCATGTTGGGAACGACAGACGGCGGCGCCGTGGCTAGAGCACCAAGGCGGAGGACGACGTCGAGACCTCGGACCGAATGAACCGGAGCGGGGGAAGACGCAGGCGAAGGGGAGTACGAGGGTTGACTTGTTTGGGTGCAGGGTGGGCCGGTGGAGTTGCCGTCGTCGGACAATGTGTGTTAGTAGAGGGATGGCCTGGCCAATGCCATAGGCTATGATGGCCAGCCGTTGTATAGGAGGAGGACGAAAGATTGAACAAAATAAAGAAATACAAATGGATAGGTGGTTGGTCCCATATGTTTGTGTACGAGACCTGCTGGGTCCACCTGAGGAGGGAAATATGTTGGGAGGAAGGAGATTCAAAGCACGGCAGCCGAGTGAACTATTTTTTTAACGAACAAGTGAACTAGTTACATACATAAGCAAATAGCCACTAAAAAAAGCAAACAGGTTAATGGGTTCTTAAAAGAAATATTTCGGAAAAAACAGATAATTACGACACATAGCTAATGCATGAAACACTCAGATGATAAAGGTGCTTATAAACAGATAAAGTACAACATCTAGACCTTCCTGGCACGCTTGATCATGACACTGCGGCTATCCGTGTACTCGTCGGTTATGGGAAGCAGACACGCCCTCATGTCCAAGATCTGCCTGTACATGTCGTAGCGTGCGTATGCGTCCTTGGCCGCGTAGGTTATGTAGGCTAGATTCAGAGGTACCTCCCACGTGTTCAGGTCCTTGGTATCGTTGTCTTCTTTCATGTTTGTGTATCAGGGGTCGATGGTGGTCTCGGCGAGGTCAACCACGGAGTCCTTCTCCTGCCCGTTGCTGATGATCTTGTATTGCTCCTGGATGTCGACAAGCTTGTTACACCAGATGGCCGAATCATCGTGTTCTTCCTTCTCTCCACCGTAGCGAAGGTGCAGTCGGCGCTGCCGATGAAACGGGTGAATGCTCCAGAACCTCTGATGGCCCTACAGAAGTGGTAGATGAGAACCTCGTCCCGCACACATACCTGGGCGACGGCGATCAGCTGGTCCCTGACAGCAGACGAATGGATGGGCACAAGGTCTAGTCCTGCAACCTTGCGCTTTCTCATCCTCTAGGTACTGCTTGAACTCGGCGAGGCAGAGCTTCACCGAGTCCGGATCGTTGGTGTACATCACATTCAACTTGGTGCAGCCATAGGACTGAACAGCGAACTCAAAGGGGAACTCCTTGCTGAAGTCCATATCCAGCAGGCTCACCCCTCGGATCGCCATTCGAGTCTCTTCAAGTGAACGAGTGTGTAGGCGGCGGCAGCAGTTCGTTTTTCAGCTCTTGGGGAACGGGATTCAATAGTAAACTGAGTGTGTACAGGCGACAACAGTTACTACCCCACCCACGTCCGCTGCGCGCCCATGTAACGCCCGGGTAACTAAGCTACAGTAATCCCACGCTAATGGTGCCACGTTACCTCCGTTACTGTTGCTAATCTACCGTTAGATCAAAACCGGTCCAAAATTCAAATTCAAAGTTTGGTAAATAATAAAAGTTTTCAAACATTAAAATAAAAATGTTCGGTTTGCACTAAATATTGCATGTGTAAATATGGTGTAGTAAACACATTTTTATAAAATGCCTAAGTAATTTAAATTGAAATAAAACAGAAAAGAAAATAAATAAAAGAAAAAAAATACAAAAGAGAAAACCAAAAGACCAAAAAAAAGAAAGAAGAGAAACCCCCCTGGGCTTCAGCCCAGCTGACCACAGGCCCAACTGGGCCAAGCCACCAGCCCACACGGCCCACCCCGCACCCCATAACCTCCCCCACTCCCCCCCCCACTCACCCACCGACACTCCC